>NC_134398.1:79193437-79351946 GCF_050003625.1 Haematobia irritans
TGGAAACTGCAGGAGCTTTTGCCTTTGGTAACTCGAGTGCTTTTTGTCTCTTTATGAACATCTTGAACAGCAGCCCAAGCTATTCAATTACAGAAATGGTGCAAGAAACAATGACGTTCTCTTGTCTGTATTTTAAACACGCGCACCTTGCATCGTTTTTTCTGGAGATGCATTTTGCTAAAGGTTAGGCCTACTATATTTTTTCGTTAAAGCACACTCATACCCTCCCACTCAGAGGGGAAACTTGAAAACAACTCCCAAATATAAGAAAGTAACTCAATGCAATATAAATACCCTTTCAGTTTGTTGCAAGGCGACGTGATACATTTAGCTGAGGTAAAAGTAAACATCTTAAATTAATTTTACTTTTCCAAATCTGGGATTCTGCTTCTGTTCAGGAAAGACTTCATTATTAGAAAATATCCAAAAACTAATCAGCGTGAGGTATTTACTTCGAAGTGAAGCTATATGGATTTTAACCAAATTTGGAGTTGGAAGTGTTAGTGGATTAGGTTAGGTAAAGTGGCAGCCCGATATTTCAGACTCACTTAGACTCTTCAGTCCATTGTGATACCACAGTGGTGAACTTCTCTCTTTTCACTGAGTGCTGCCCGATTTTGTTTTAAGCTCAATGACAAGGGACCTTTTTTATAGGCGAATCCGAACCGCGTTTCACATTACGGAGAAACCACTTAGAGAGTCTTTCAAACTCTCAGGAATGTCGCCAGCATTAAAAAAAAAAACTGGGTTTGAACCAACGACCCGGTGTATGCAATGCGGACATGCTAACCATTGCAACATGGTGGCTCCCTAGCGGTAGTTATCTATTTAGTCGAAAATATACTTAAATTTAAACAAGTACAAGTTTTTATTAACACAGGCATTACATATTGACACTAAGTGAGTCACTATGTTATTCATGTATCTTGGATATATGTATGAAGCAACGAATTATGTGACCCTGTTTGCTCTAAATCGATGTATGATACTTTAAATAGTTCGGAGTTGGTGGTTCGCCTTATTCAAGTTTTGAACTTGTTTTTATTATTCTTCATTTTTTTGTCTCTTTGCCAATTGAAGTTGGTTGCTGTATTCATTTTAATTATTTTTGTCATAAATTATGCAAATAATAAATTTATTATTTCTCGGTTACACTGATTGTGTGCCCGTGCACCAGAAATGGCCAGAAGTTTTCATTTGTTTCCCCCTCAGAATGTCATTCTATGTGTCCGCTTGCCATTTTCATATAATTAATTACATTATATCTAATTTAAAATGAAATAAAATAGCAATTAACAACTGTTTGGGGATGGTCATTGCAGCGAAGCCCAAGGTATTGAATATAAAGCGAATAGTCAATTTAATATTAGCCCGCAGAGAAACACGGGGAGAGAGAGAGCGACAGAGATGCAGTTTAATTGAATTGGACATTGCTAACGGATGGACAGATACAATTAAATTTGACGTATATTTAGCCAATGACGACGCGGTGGGAAAAAATTAAACTTTTTAATCATTTAAATTGATTTGCATTCCTATTTTGACATATAAATGACAGTAAAAACAACAACAGAAATTGTGTGTTATAAACTACATGGCAAAAATTAATATACTCGTGGAAAAAAATTACTGAAAGTTGTTTTATATTTTAGGTTTGAAAAACATACATTTATTCAATGGAAATCTGTATCCATTCCATTAGCGAAGGTAAATCTTAACTTAAAACAAAACGTTAATAAGATATAAAATTGGAACAAGGTGATAGAATAAATTTCGCATTATTTTATGGTGAAATCTTTTGGAAAGATTTCAAAATTTTCTTTTTTAAATGGTGCTGAGGCGGACATTTTACATCCAACGTGGTATTTAAGGTCTACAAAAAAAATTGATGAATATGGTACACCGAAAAAAAGTGAACTGTTTTATAGGGAGAATGAACCACCACGCACGAAAATTGATCTAAATTTTACTCCACATTTTGAGATTTCCATAAAGCGTTGTTAAAACCAGGAAATTTGAATGCCCTGTTGTACTTTTTAACTGCAGTTCACGAAATTACATCATCTCATAGAAGAAAAAATTAACTAAAGGTAAAGAAGAAAATCATTGGCGCCAAATTATGACCATTTTAACCATACAGTAGTTCATTCTTACTATTTTTGGGAATCGTACGAAAATTTTCACTTGTTTTAGTTCAAATTGAACTTATGTGTACGGTCATTGAACTTTATACTCACGTTTATTTCATAAAGTTTTTGAGACATACTTAAAAAAAAAGTAAGATCTCATTGAGCTGTGGAAAATTTCGATAAAAATAATAAAATTTAACTACAAGCAAATAATTTTTTTCCAATAAAAATACGTTAAATTTAGCGTTAGTTTAACTACGGAAATTTTATTCTGTGTATGTTTCGGTACAGTCCGATATGGACCTATCTATTAATTATGTTTTTTGAAAGTTCTTTCTGAAAGTTCACGAAAAATGAAATTTAGAGGTGTTACATTAAACAATGAATTGACAAAGATTTTGATTGTCCTTACTCTTATTGATATTATAAACCCCATTTCCGTCATCATAATCTTCTTCCGCTATGGGTCGACATAGCTAATATTTTTGTATGACACCCACCTTCCGAATTTTCTTCATCAATTTACCATTATTTCCATTCCTTATAATTTGGAACGGAATTTGTCTAAATTTTATATATTCTAAATTTAATTTAAAAAATCCATTTATTATCAACAAAAAATTAAATTTATTTAAATCTTAATTTAATTTCGAATTAATTTACTTTGTCCAATTTATGTTCACATTATTGTTGCCAGTATTTTATGGGCGCCTTTATCCCCCAAAAATCTCCAAATTAAATTAAAAGTTCTCTAAAAAAATCCGCAGAATTTTTTGACAACGTTTTACAACAAAAACTATTGATTGATACAGTTTTTGTTTCACACTGGGCAAATATTTGACAGAAATCCAAAAAAAAAATCGTCACCAAAGTCAAACCAGATAGGAGTGTTTTCCAAAAATCGGCATACAGATATTTCAAAAATGCTCCTAGAAAACAGTTTGTGATTAAAGTAGCATTTGCTATAAATCAGAATTTAAATTTATAGGTATAAAAGACTTCGATTTTTATTTCATGCAAAATGGGCAATACGAAATTTTTATTCCAAGTCTATCTCAAAGCATATGTCTTTTTAGTTTGAAGATTAGTGTGATTTCAAAAGACGGCGCAACACCGCAATGGCACTCAACTAGGAAGAAATATACAACTTTATTGTAGCTCATCTAAAATGGAATGATCTCCAATTGAATGATCTTCTTTTTTTCGAATATAATTCCCAAAAATAGTAAGAAAGTGGCTATTCAGCATTCAATGTTAAGTTTGAAGAAATCACAATTTGTCAAGAAAGCGGAAATGCTTCATTTGATAATGCCTCTTTTGAAAACTCTCATAATAAGCTACTCCATGGGGGAGATACACACAAGAGCCCACTAAAAAATTTAATAAAGGATTATAGGGTTATTTGTGTTCACCCCTTGGTATGATCTTATCTCACTTTCCATCCTTTCAGCAAAGTTCAATTTTTATCAATGAACTATCTACAGTCGTCTTTTTTTAATTTCAAGTAATTTTAGTGTTTTTTTTGTGTGCAACTCGTCCCATTTTGACCAGACATCATTTTGGTGGATACCAGGAATTATAAGCAACATTAAATGAAGATGAGACCGGGACCACAACAAGATAAACACCCAGAACTAACGATGATATTTATTTACACAAAACCAATACGAAAATGTAAACAACGTCGTCTCTAAGAACATTATAAGATTTTCACGACTTGATAAGATTTTAATTTTGCCTGTTTGTATAGCCAAACACACATCTAGTCAGTCAGTCAGAGAGTCAATTGTGCCTTCCCAGCCACATCCATGCCATATGTGAATGCCAAACCAAAACCTGTAAATGTGTAGGTATGTCCATTTCGGAAAAACAGTCTTTAACCTTCATGTGGTTGGATGCAACATATGACCACAATGGAGCCTTGGATGAATTTAATTCTGACTAGGTTTTTACTGGGAGGAAATAAAAAACAAAACATTCTTAGGTGGTCCTTTATACTGATGTGCAAGAGAGTAAAGTTTTAGCCACAAAATGTATAGCCGGCACACTTCACTATAAAAATGTATGTCACATTAGTAAAATATTAAAATATATTATTTTTGGAAAATAAAATTTTCACAAATGCCAATATTTACGGATGTGGAAATATTTAAATTCTTTTAAACATATTTGTTATTCCATTAGAAATAGCTATCTCAGAGAGAGAGAGCCAGACGGAGGGAGAGGAAACAACATTTCTTTAAAAGCAAATAAAGAAGACTACACTAAGAGAAAAAATTGCATTCCACAATCGTGAACGGATGTTGTTAAAATGAAACGGAAACGTTCACAAAAAATCAAAACGGAATGTTCACGATTTTGTCCACGGGCGTTCACGATTTCATGAACGGCATTCGTTTTTCTTTGGCCATTATGGCAACTCCGCCGTTGGTGCAAAGTGCTAAGACGACTGTTAACGAGTATGGTACATGCAACACAGGTTCGAGTCATGGTAGCGTATTTTTTTTTTTTTAATTTTGTTTATAAATTCGTAACCATTACGTTTTCAGATCATGAACGCTGGTTGTTGTTTTGACAACGTATGGTGTCATTTTAGATTGACCCCGCCTATTCTCAGTTTGACAACACATGTGTGTTGACTCACTTTTATGAATGGATCGTTTCGAAATGACCGACGTGGTCATTAATGTTTTTTTCTAGGGGTGTAGAGAAAATAGTTGCGTCGTTTAATACAAAGTCTTATTTAGTTGCTCTTACAGGAATTATTTTAGAAAAAATGAAAATTTCGTTTGTAGGAGAGTTTTGTTTCTTTGGGTGTACATCTTCGGATTTTAAAATCTTCATCGGTACTAATAATTAATGACCACACTTGCGAACAACACCAAGGACAATTCCCTCTGATAAAGGTTATATTTCCTCCTAATGCACTGAAAAAACAGTGAAGCCACCAGGAAGAAAACTTTTGGTTAATTTTTAGAAAATTTTAACTGAAAAGTATTACAAACGCTGACATCATGCCGATATCACAAAAATAAGTAAATATTTTTCGACGATTTCAAGAAAATTTATTATTAGAATGTCTTTAGTGGCATACAAAGTTCATTATGGACGTATTTGTAGTAAAATTTACAAATTTAAAGAAATAATGAACTATTTTGTGAGAAATACGAATTTAGTTCATTTAACTAACGTACGCAAAAAATTATTAGAGCAAAGGAAACTTTCTCTAAACATAATAATTCCATGAAATAAAATTAAATTGGCTTTAGTAAATTAGAGAGTTCACTTTTTTTGAGTGTGGATATAAACGATCACTGAAAGAAGAGCTTTCATTTCTAAGGAACAAAATTTTAGATAAACGAAACTTTTTTGACGTTATAAATCCTTTTTATAAGTAAAAAAGTATTGGAGAAAACCATTGCATCGCTTGTCACAAAGAAGGGTTTATTTGCTCGAAAAATTCTATGCAACCATTAAACCAAATTAATAGCAAAAAATGATTGATCCAACATATTTTATTGTCGGTGTACATTAACGTGGCTCTTTAGACATGGCTGTACAAAGGAATTCAACATCTCCCATCACATTTATTTATAGAAAATTTCCCCATCATAGTTGTTTGTGACGTTTTCTAAAACAGATTTCGAAAAAATTGAGCTCTCAATATGATTCCTTGAGGCAACAGAATATGTTTACTGCTATCTCTGAAGATTGGTGTCAAAGCATTTCAATTGACCAGCCAAAGGTTAAGATCCCAGCACGCACAGAGCTAAAGAAACGACGAATGAATATATGGTCTAAAGATTTTGAAAATAAGATTTGGATGCAGCAACAAACTGGGAACTTTGGCTAGGAAGCAAATGAAGAAAAAAAAGGAAAAACTCATGAACATGACTTCCATGCATTCGGATTTTTAGAAAGCCCCGGGAGCGTGTGCAAGAAGTGAATGAGGATGAGGAGATGTCGATGACGGCAATCATGCGGATACTGATGACGATGACAATGAAAACGATGATGATGATGATAATGACGACGTTGTCCATTGCTGTTGTACGAAAGTTGTTGACGACATGTAGCCAATAACAATATTCAGCACCCACAGTTGATGTGGAGGAGTACGAACCAGCACTGCCTGAGCATGTGTGTTGAAGCAACAACTCCGCCAACAATTCTTGAACTAATGCCAAATTTCCTCAGTCATACAGAAAGATGTATTCACGACTTTTCTGCTAACAGATATAAAGACAGGCCAAAGTCAGTTTGCCACGAGAATGAATAGCGACGGATGGACGGACTAACTAAACAAGCCAGCAACAACATACATATCCGGCATACAGAATGGCATACACGATGGAGCCTTGTATGCTATTGCAACCCTAAGGCCAAGCAATTTTTGTTTTTGTTTCTTTTGGTAGGGGGATAAGTATTGTGTTGACTGTTGCAGGATGATGTTGCTGATGCTAATGCTGATGATCGTCATAAGTACACAGTGAAGAGGAGTTGGCAGAGAGACAGACAGACAGACAGACATTCAACGGTAGGAAAATACAATGTGAAATATTTTTAACAAGCTTCCCCAATAATCAAACGCAATGTCATATCGTCCGTTTCACATGACAACACCATACCATAGGTATACCCACCAATTGGTAATTTTAAATATTTGCTAGAAAATCTGCCTAAAATTTAAAATCGCTTATGTACAACTCTCCCAGTGCAATTGAAGAGGCAGAGAGAGAGAGAGAGAGATAGATGGATAGAGATATGGGATAGCTACAAATCCGTTGTTTACGTGGATCCCTCTCCATGTAACACTGTAAAGAAATTGTTGAAAATAACTTGCTTCCATGTAAAAATAGCCTAAAATGCTAATGGCTGGAGGATGGCTGACAATGACAAAGTTTTTTGAGTAGGAATAGTTTTCGCTGGTGGATCTAGCTTTATTTTCTTCTCTTGGCCTTTTGTACGATGGTGAATAAATTTATACCAACTTGAATATCTATGAATTTCGAATAATGTGATTTGGCTAGCCGTTGTTGTCAGGCATATATATATGTATATCCGTCCGGGGAACTGAACGGGAGAAAAGAGATTGATTAGGCGACATTAACATACAAAACAAGCATTGTAAGCAAACTAAACATGATGCCGCCGCCTGCAGCCTGTTATTTGTGTGGTACTTGCCTGCCCATGCGCCTGGACTGCCTGTTGCAATGTTGTGTTGCCACAAAATTGTTGACTAGTTGATGATGGCTTTTCAAATGCAATAACACAACGGCTCTTGTCATACAATCCATACACAAGTACAAGAAAAGCATCAACATTTGTAGGGATGTCATTACAGAAAACTAAAAAAACACACCCACTTGAATCACAGATTTTTGTGAAGAGTTGCAAGCTACAAACAATTCATATACAATTTTCTTTACACCGTTTCGAAATTCGGGAAAACATACATTCCTATGTTTCAACATTAGCAGGGATGTGATGATTTTTGGAAAATCCACTCTTGACTTTGCCAAAGTTGTGCCAAATCCAACTTCTGACGGTTTCAAAACTTAAGTAAGACCCTGCCAGCTTTTTCAAAATTTGTAATACTAGGAACTCTGAGGTCCTGATGTCATTACAGAGGGAGGATGTAAGGTCTATGATAGGCATCATAACGGGACACAACACCTTGGGGAAACATATGGTAAGGATAGGCCTAGCAAGTGATGATATTTGTAGGTGGTGTCTGGACCCCGATGCTACGGAGGACTCTTTTCACTTCCTGTGCCAGTGTCCAGCACTATCTTTCAGAAGAAACAAGATACGCGGCTCTTATTTCTTTCAGACTTTGACCGACTTGCGAGAATGCAGCCTGAGGAATATCCTCGTCTTCATCAAGTCTTCGGGGTGGAGGAGCTAGGCGCTTCCAAGGATACACTATCATACAATGCACTCATTCCGGCCAGAAGATGACGGACACGTGGAGGAGAAGGAAAAAGAAGTTTAGAGGAATCACAATGGACCAACTATGGTCTAAGTGGACACAAACCCGCTAGTTCGGATTGGTGTCAACCTCCATAACCTAACCTAATTATCAAGGGTCCAATCTTTGTGGGCCTAACTAGACATTTTCTATGTAATAAAGAGCATAAAAAGTGAAAACATGCACTCGGTTTTGCTATTCGCTGTACGTCTGCCTAATCTAATACACGTCAACCTACAGCAAAGAGAAGTCTTTGTGCCAAATTTCAAGCTACAAACTACATAGTACATTCCACGAAATCCATTCTCACATCTGCATTCCTAATAACATAGCAGAGGATATGAACTGATTGACGGTTGCATATATCCAATAGACAAACGAATGCAACATTCAAGCACTACGTTCGCTGTCAGTCACTCATCAGTGGACTAAAATAGAAAAAAACTTCATTCGCATCTTTATCATCAGGAAAATTTGAATGTGTGTGGTTTAAACTGACTGCCAGTGAATGAATATCCATAGATTTCCCACATACGAATTGGGATGTAGCCATTTGTGCAATGTATTTGTTTGTTGACACAAATAATTATTTTAATTAACATTTTTCAAATATAGCACTCATTGTTTTTGGCAAATTCAATTCAGCATGAAGAGAGATTAAGAAAATTTTAAAATTCAATAAATAATAAAACCTCTCAGGTTAGGTTCTCGGCGCGAACTACATATGCGCTTTTGATTTTGATTCAGAAATGGGTTTGGTCATATCTGAACTGACATTAAATAGTTCAAATATTCTTCAGCTATCCACAATAGATAGGTGGGATCAATTAATAGGCAGCATTGCACAAGCGGAGAAAGATGTACAAAATCAGATATTTCCACTTATACATGAAATTTACATTCATTTGAATTTGAATAGATTTCCATGTGACCCTTTTGGAAATCAAAGCACCTCCTTGTGGTTTTCTAAAGGCAGAACATGTTTAGAAAGAAAGAATTGTAAATTCAACCAAACAAACACTAGTAATGAATTCTATAAAATCTTTTGTTTTTTCCTATCACAACAATTCCAAACCCCATTCATAGAAAATGGAAATACAAATCGACAAAATGAATGAATACAGAATTATGCAGAAAAGTTGATCAGTGAAGACGAATAGCAATGCCAGCTTCATACTTAGATGGCGGATGGCCGTCACATAGCCTAATATCGTTACATTTCTTTTGCCCTTCTCTACTACTGGATTTCTAGCGAAAACAGAAATTTCACAAAATTTGCCTTGTATGCAAGAAAGATGCATTTAAAGCAACTATGGCCGATGCTGTACAATAAATACAAGAGTAGACCCGTTGACGTTGGAATTTGCATAACAAATTTAGCTTCAAGTCCACATCAAATGAAAATTATTCAAAATGGGTTTGAGATCCCGCACGTCATTCATATTCACAAGAATGCAAATTGTAATCCAAGAGTTACTTACAAAATGTGTTGACAGTTGGAGAGAGGTTCAAGAGCATTGACAGTTATTCTTACCTAGAAAAAAAGAAAGAAACAGAAAAATTAGCACTGATGTCTAGCTGAGAAATTTTAAGATGTTTTGCATTAGAGGGGAAGACACTAACATTGAGATCATTCATAGAAAATTTAAAATAATATTCGCAGCAAATTCTATGGAACAATTAGCGCGTAGAGTTCCCAAATTTTGTATTGCTTTTATCAAGAGTTTGTGAAAATCGAAAGCTTCTTGTTTGTGGCAATGTTTTGTTAATCCTAATAACATTCCAAGTTGCTCGTGTAGTGAGTTGATTTACAAATTATGCACCTTCCATGGCTAGGAAACCCGTCTTGTCTTGTTTGGAGCTGAATCGAAAAAGCTTTCTTCACTGAATTACCACTCATTTTGCTCATTCTAATGATTTTTGGTTATACAGTCCTCAAACCCAACACTCGTACCGATCAAAAGATTCCGTTTTATTATATGAATTATATAATCGGATACTTTTTATAATGCTTTTTGTGCCGAATCTCTTCATCACTTTTTGAATTATGTGAATCGTGATATGTTGAAAATTTCTTGATTATGATAATGAAATTGTTCGTTTATCACAATGGACTGAATAGTCTAAGTGAGTCTGAAACTTACTCGGGCTGCCACTTTAACCTAACCTTTATGAGTAGAACAAAACTTTTCCACCTTATTGTAATTATTTTTCTATGAAATAATGAAACATTTCCTACCATTAATGAACATTTGTTGTTGCAATGGAAATATTTAATTATGACAAAGGAAAACTTCGTTGGTTCGCATTTTACAGGAATTTGTGTGTACGCTCGAAAAGTTTGCAATGTATTTCACCCATTTCTTTTATCTCATAATCAGTACAAGAACTAAGTTAAATTAAATGATGAAGAATTAAATGTATTTACTAATTCGTTATTAAGTTTCCAATATCCGTTAAGATGTAATCCACTAAAAGAAAATAATGTAATAGGCTAAAGGAAAAAATAATCTAAGTACACAGAAAAAAAATATCACCAAAATATTTCCAATTAAAAAGTTAATTGAAGTTGAAAATTTTTTCAATTAATAAATTAATTTATACAATTAACTTTTTAATCATGATAGAAACATTAAGTTAATTAAGTCAATGATTGAAATTTTTAAAATGTTTAATTAAAAAATTAATTGATACAATTAACTTTTTAATCAAATTCGGAAGACTAATTCAGTTAAAAAAAGTGCTGATTTTTTTTTACTTTTTTAATTAAAAATGTATTTCAAACAATCATTTGTTAATCCAAATAAAAACTCTAAGCCAATCTAACTAAGTAATTAAAAATAGTTACCTTTTTTAATCAATAAATTAATTGCGTTTTGCAATCAACATCAATTAAATTTTTAATTGAATCAATTAAAAAGTTAATTGAATTTTGCTGAAAAAATCAATTAATTTTTTAATCAAGAATTTTTTCTATGCCCAATTAAAACTGTGATTGATACTATCTTTTTCGTGATTGAAGACATTTCAATTAAAATATTAATTGGATCAATTAATTTGGTGATTGAATCAGAGTGTGTAGTAACTCTTTTTCTTTCTGACTATGTATTCTTTTTGATCAAGTGGCCTGCGAGCTATGTTTCTACTTCCCCTTTCTCTATACACAACTCTCCCTATCGTCTAATAAAATCCCGTGTTCATTTGAAACCTAACCTCTCGCGTTATTTCTTTGGTTACCCTTTTATTGGAATATGTATTCGTTCGCATTCGAACTTCAAAGCAATTTGTTTCCCTCGTATTGGAGTATAAGATCCCCTCTTAAGGTCAAAGGTGATTCTCGGTTTTCCTCTTATCTAGACCGGCTTTGAATTTAAGTTCAATTATCCTATACCTCGCTAGAATCATCGAAAATGAGAATTGACAAATTTGTTGTATTTATTTGAAGATCATGCCATATTTTTTCATAAGATTCATGTTCCGGAAAGAAAATTTTTCTTTGAGTACATTATGGTTAAACTCTTTTTTTCAGCCCAAGTCAATCCTCCTTATCGCTTAGCAAGAGGGATATATTGCGTGCGCATGTTTTGACAGATCGTTTGTCACTCATCTCTTTAATTTCTCGGCAAACGCACCCCGAATGGCTAACCCAGGCCACATGAGTTGTGAATCAAGTTGTAAAGGAGAAGTGCAATTTCCAGTTAAACAAATTCTTCAGATGTTCAGATTTCATTATAAAAATAAATTGAGAAAAGCAATAAATGCGTATTCATGGTGCCACATCCACGATAGTTCGTCCATACATGCGTCCATGCCAATGTGGCAACGAGACGACACAAATCCAGACACAGTACAGAAACTCACTTGTTATGAGAATTCAACCAAGTCAAGCAAAGGCTAGGACGAGGACATTCGACGGAAATAGAAAGTCAATGCTTAGACTGGTGGACAACACAACAGTATTTGTTAGTCAAAGAAGACAAACAGATGCACATAGAAACACCCAAAATCAAGGAAGTCTTGCCGTATGGCTTGTTAGAAAATTGAAAGATAAAAACATTTCAGGATTAGTGCAAGTCCTTAATTTCTCAATTACTTCTGCTGGAGCTAAGAAAGATTTAAGGAAATTTGTGTGTGGCATTAAAAACAAATTGGTTTTTCTTAAGTTCCCACACTCGTCCCCTTCTCCACGCAGCCCAAAAATATGCGTTATGTACCACATGGGACAAAGCGCATTGCTGCTTCTATTACTCTCCAAGCAGATGAAGTGAGTAAAAGTAGTTCTGCTATCTCCTTGAGCAGCAAACGATAAAACCAAGCGAGACAGTTGTATATTTAACGAAAGTACTTAAGTGTTTATGCTTTTTTTGTTGGCCCCATCATTCTTGGGCACCCCAAGCGACCCGCACCCATTCAAAAATACAAAATCGTATTATTTGTGTTTTCCTTGCCTGTAGGAATTTATTTTAATAATAATCTTTTGCTCATTTTTTGGAGAAAAGAAAAACAACAACCACAACAACAAATTATGGAAAATGTTGTTACGATGATGTATGGCATTAGGGAATGCTGGCATTCATCTGGACGGACGGACTTTGTGGCAACCACAGCAGTGCCCTGCAGCAATGCCAAGTCAATGTACGAGCGCCAACCAGCAAACCAATAAGTAATTGTCCGTCCATTTCGACTATGATTGGTTGCTCGTCCTGATAGCACTGACTCATACAGTGCCATAAACGGAATAAATTCTTATCCAAACACTCAACTAATGCGAGAAGTAATTTTCTTATTTGCTTTGCAATAACCCAGGCGTTGGCCACAACCTCAACTAGCATACAAGATTTGCTTTAGTAATACAGGAGGTACGAGAGTAATTTGTTAAAAAAAACATGTTTTAAGAAGTAATGCATGCATGATTTGCCACATACTCCATCAGCACCGAGGGGCAATGTTTGCATCACAACAAGAGAAATATTAAGGAGAGACATGCCTTGGACTACATTCCGCAATAAATGATGCTTAACATTAATGCTGGGCAACCACAAAGTTTTAGTATTGATTTTCAATCATTGGTAATCATGGTAGGAATGAATAAATTACGTCTGAATGGATTTGCATTGGTCTGCTCTTTTGTAGTGGGGGAGATAAATAAAAAATTTCTTATAGAGGTTGCAATGCACAAAACATAAGTTGTGACAACTGAATAATTCAAAATCCAAAATGTTTCATGTAAGGGGAAAATCCCCCATAAAGTTTTTCTATGTTCGTGTTCATATAAGTTTATATTTTAATTCTAGACATGAAAAAGACGTCTGGGCTGAGTGTTCGTCCTGACAACCGCTTGCTGAACTAGTCCAAAATCTTCCTGAGCCTTAAAGACTATTTTTTTAGTTATCCGTTCATTTTTTCCTTCTGAAATAAAACTGCGCTTAGGTTTTACGGCGTCTTTATTATTTCACAATTCCTACCATCATACTTGTCTCGATATTAAGGATTGTAATCTAGACAGTGAGTATGTGAGAGCAAGAGGCAAACCGTTATTGTTTGTATCATATTCAATTCAAACAAATGGAGTTAATGAGAGCATGAGAGTTAAATCTTGTGTTATTGTATACGATCTCTATCATGACTATTTAACACTGAACTGATTATTTACCATGAATGCTTTCTGTTAATGCAATTTAAATAAATAAATTAACATGAACCTGGCCTGTTACAAATATAAATTGATTATGGCTGTCAGTAACACAACTATTTTCCCAATATAGAAATAACAAAACAAATTACTGTTATATGAATATAATAGGTACTAATGCAATAATTTTGGCAGTTGCTCTTTTTAAAATTCCTACGATGTCATCTCATAAGGGCCACCCACAGTAGTTTCTGATCTGACATGCTTAGATGCATAGTATGCATTATATGATGCGTCATGTTCTGCACTAAAAAAAAGTTTACTTGGATCCAAAGATTTTGACCTTCCCTTAAGGATTTTGGTATTGATTCCGAGCCAAAGATGCGGCCTCTTTAAAATAAAGACATCTTTGACGGACCTCCCTGGCTTTAAATCTAGGATAAATAAAATTAAAATTAGATACAGATCTCATTCATCGAATTTTTATCCTCTTTTGCGATATATTAATAAAGGTATTTATGTACAAACAAATTCCAATTTAAAATCCAAATTATGACAGGTACTTCAAAGTAAAAACAGTTTTCTTAATGTTAAAAAAAACTTTAAACCAAAGATGCAAATCCTTAAAATAAGTCTTAGCCAATATTTGAAGCGACTTTATCTTAAATATAAAGGTGCAATATGTCAGTTGAGTTAAAGACGATTTCTTTAAATTAAAAATGTTTTTCTTTATTTTAAGGAAAATTTGCCTTACTTCAACGATCTACAACTTCAGCAGAGAGACGGAAAATTTCAAGATTTGTGTCCTAAATTTAATGAAAAAAATTGGTGAAGCAAATTTCATTATTTTAAAGAAATTTGTCCTTAACTTTGGGTAAATTTCGATTCCTAAAATTTAAGTTGCATAATCTTCAATATTAGGTCAATATTTATTTCAGTGTGGGGTCAATGAACATATTAGTGGGTGGTGGTTTATCTGATGAATGTAAATAGGTGAAGGTACTTACTTACACATTGACTTAATAAGATCCTGAAGGCACTTAGTCTACCATTTGCTCTTTGTCATTCAAGCATACTTACTGCTGTTTTTTTACCTACATACTTCTACACCCAATTTATTGTTTTCTGGACTTTGTTTTAACTCTTATCTCAGATGTTCATGTAAAACTGGATAATATGACAACGTTCACAGATTGGCGACGCTGGTATCGGTGACAGAGGCATTTGGGAGTAAACAAGACAACTGGTAAACAAAATAGTAAGATAAGACCACTTTGAATTTCTTAAGAAAATCAACTTAAATCTGAATCTGCAGCAAAGGCTGCAGAGAGGAACACTAAAAAACATAATAGTAAACTGATAAGAATCTTGTCGAAGGCATAAAACATAAGCGAACACACATTGAAAGCGCTAAGATGTCGTGCAACAAAACTCCAACAGAGTTGTGAACAACAGGCCAGGCACCACCAGCAGCAGCAGCTCAATAACCAGCCAAAGGCACAGTTCAATAACGAAATCAGTGTTGCGTAAATACCGATATAATACGTGACGTTTGTAGGAGATAATAAATGTTCAAAGGAGCCTCAAAGAAATACACACACACATACAAGCATATAATACTCATAAGAATAATGAAATCCCGCACCACCAGCAATATTTCCTTTCACAAAGACATTGGAATGATTATCCTAAACAAAAGATGAATATTATTGTGCATTTCTGACTAGGAATAATGATTCGTGATAACTTGCTGCTGGGGGCCAAAATCAAATAAATTTTTGATATCTATGGGAAAGAGCAACAACAAACAAAAACAATAAAATAGTTAGAGCTGACTTACACATCAAACATCCTTTTTCCCTTTTCTCGCATGGTTTCTCAGGTCATGACAAGGCCTCTATGATCCTGTTACCATAGGTTAGTTCATTAGTTAGTTAGGATGTAATTTTCGTTTGTGCGCGTGTGTATAAATCAAAAATGAGATATACACTAAAAAAGCTTACTCAGTTACAAATATTAAAAAAAAAAATGTATTTTCTTAAATTATTTTTGTATTGATTCGAAGACGATGAAACCCTTTTAAATTTAGGATTAATTTAGGCGCAAAAGATACTAGGTCAGAAACCTTAATTTATTCGTTTTTCTGTCTGTCTTCGTCATGTTATAGCAAAGTCCTTCATAAACGTGTTAACCGCAACTTAAAATTCGAAATTCAATTCGAAAGAGTCTTTAATCGTAAAAATGATATCCAAAAAGTCTCCTACACGCAAAGAAAAAAAAAAAAACGTTTGCAAAACGTGTATGTTACCGAAAACGTTTTTCTTTTGTTAGAGTTTTTTGAATTTCTTCGAGCATTTGAAACTTTTATCATCAAAAAAATTTGTTTGGTTTGTTACACAATTTTTATTTTTTCAATAAAAAAAATTACAGTCCACAGTCCATTTCGTTTATATCAAGCACAGGGTTGGCCTGTCACAAACTGTGACTTTTGCGACATACATTTGCGACGGTATAATACGTATGTCGCAAAAGTCGTAAACCTACTGTAAAAAACTTAATTTTGAATAGAAGAAATCCTGAACAATTTTTAATTTAGTTTGACAGCATTCGCTGTGAGTTTCTGCAGAAATTTGTGAAAGTTTTCCCACGGTCAAGCCTATTTTCTTAGGTGGTATCGTAATTTCCGTTGGTGAGTGTGCAAAATACCTTGGGGTTATATTGGACAGGAGACTGAACTTAAAGCTAAGTAAGGACGAGAAAATCCACGGTTACCCTGTACTCGTGTAAAAGCCAATAGGGAAAATGTGGGGACTGAAACCGAAAATTGTGAACATTCCTAAGAATTGAAACTTCTTCGCACATACAATCTTCTTGCATATCATCGAATTCGCTGCCTAGCTAACGCGACTAAAGTATTTTGAGTTTACGACTTTTGTTACTTTTATTTACATTTACGACGTGTATGTGACGTTTACAACTTTCCGACAGTCGCAAACCTAAAAAAGTTTGATACAGACCATCTCTGATCAAGCACTGTTCTTTTCCGAACATCCTTTGGGAATCTTTCGAGCATATCTGGAAATATACGTATGTAAAACAAAAAAAAAATATGGAGTTCGGTAGAAGCAGGTCTCGAACCCACGACCCTTGGCATGCAAGGCGGACGTAGCAACCACTGCTCCACGGTGCCCAACTAAATGTTTGTTTCTGTTAAATAAAGTTTGTTTAATCGGCTCGTGGGCGCCGCAAGCTATGCTATATTAATATAAAGTATATGGATAATTAGCTATTGATGATAATAACAGCTACGTAGCTCAGTGGATAATGTGCTGGCTTACAAATTGCATGGTCGGCGGTTCGATTCTCCGTCCAGGAAAAAAAAAAAAATTATAAACTCAAATAATTTCTTCTACATTGTTTGCATTACAGAAAAATGTGCTAAAAACTAAAAAACCTCGTGGAAGTGTGAAAGATGTGAGGGAAAATGCAATTAGCAAGAAAAGATTGTTTTTTGAGTTAGTCTTTATGAAATTGCTTTTACAACCTGGAAAAGAATAAACGTTTATCACAAAAGGTATATACTCTTCTTCCAAATAAACTTCCTTACAGCGAAAAGCAAAGTAGAAACGAACTTTGTTTATCTCAAAAAGCAAAGTAGAAACGAACTTTGTTTATCTCAATTTTCGTTTGGGAGGAAAGAATTATTTTTTGCGTGTATTTTTGAACGCTTTTTAGCTATACAGTCAAGGTAGAAAAAGTCAATTAACTTAAGGACTGTTTCACTAATTTTTCAGAATTATTACAGCCAAGTTTTCCTTAGACCAAAAATTTACTCGTGCAAATTTCCCCATTATAAAGACGATTGTCCTGACTAAGTTAAAATTGTTTCTCCATATTGTCCTCCATTCGTTCAAAAAGACATCTGATATGGATTTCTTCCAGTTCTTCTTCTTTTCTTGACAAATTCAGAATAGACATCAATAGTGGATGAATATCAAGATAGTGTCACATATTTTAACTGTGTTTATCACAGTTGGATGGATTTTATTATATTCAAAAATAGTAGACTTTTGCCGTTTGGTAGAATTCTTGTCTTTTTGATAGTTTCGTTCCTTAAGAAAAAAAACTCATTATAACAATGAAACATTTCTTTATTTTATTGACTTATTTCGTTGGCTCAATTTTAATACATATTTTATTAAAATAACGAAAATTTTTCCAACATTGCTATATTGTGTCTAAACAAGATGGAGACTTTACAATTTGACTACTAAATATATGTTCACGTTTAAAACTTTGTTGTATTTCGAACAAGGCTATTGTATTTTCGTTACATACAATTGGAATCTTTGGTCGTTACCTCAACCCTCTCTACATAGTATTGTTGCATGTATTATTTTCGATTGTTCTACATTCAAATCTGTGAATATGATGAGATATCAACAACTAGTCCTTACATACTGCCATATTTCAATTTTTATACTTGGTTTTATTAGATTTCAATTCAATTTCTTTTGCAACTTCTTCTTCTTTGGCAGCAGCAATAGCAGACGAATCATAATAATCACCATCCATCTCTATCGACATTTGTTTGTTTTTCGAATTCAAATGAAGGGTTATCGCATTGCTATGGCACATTGTTGTAAAACCAAATAAAGACAACACCAACCAACCAACCAACAACAATCAACCAAAACTGATTGTCATTATTCTGTTCTAGTTCTTGTTTTTATTGCTATTGTCATTTGTTATGTCAATATTGATTATAGAACTGAAGAAGACAATGGTCCGGACAAAGAGGCGAAAGACCAAGGACGGGGTGAAAACAATCAATGGAATTATTACAAAACTAATAAGCCGTACTTATTACACGTTCTCAACAGCATAGAACATTCCAACGTTCGTTCTCGAAAGAGATGAATGAACTTTTGCAATGAAGCGATTTAATCAGGATTACAAAGTACACCACAAATACAGCATTGGCCAAAAGTGACGTTATCAATTAATCGAGTTTTTTTTTTGTGGAATTATTCGTAAAGTGAATAAAATTAAATGTATGAATTAAAAGCCAAGGTTAACCTACTTTACAAATTTCTAGCAAAATACCATGATTTTCTAGGACACTGATTGACAAACAGATGTTCACCCGGATTACGAAATATGGCCTTGCGTGAGAGATACATACATACAAATGTTTATTTGAAATAAATGTCTTTTAATTAAATTATATTTTTTAAAATTTTATTGTTTGGAATGTCTTCACTAAAATTAGGATACTCCTATCTGAAGATTGACGTCGTCGGTTAAATGCGAATGGTTTTAAGGTTAGATATTAAATAAAATAATTTGTACTTTCAAAAACTTCACAAAGTAAAGATACAAATCTTCAGGAAATAGGACACGATTTATTGTGAAAATACTGAATTCTTTATAATATATATTTTTTCAAACAAAAAAAAAAAACACGCTTCCCACAAGGAAATAATCTTTTATATGAAATCTTAGAAAGTAGCAAAGAGATAAGAAAATAATAAAAATAAATTTATAATTGTTTCGACCTAAAGGACTATAACGAAAAATAATCTTGCTTCATACACTCTAAAAAAAGTAGGTTTACCAATTTAATTCTATTTTAGTTCATACAATTATTAGGTTTTAAGAAAGTTTCCTTGATATTAGTAATTTTTTGTGTGTGTAACTGAATGGACTAAAAAATGGGGAAAAAGTTATACACAAATGAAGCACATAGATTTCATAATTTCGTATTTGCCACAAAATTTCTAAAAATTTGTATATATTCTACGTTACATATGCGCACATCTTAAACTTTGAATTGCAAGTTGGAAGTCCAATTTTTTCCTTCAAACTACGAAATTTCTTTTAACAACTGAAAAGAAGAAATAATAATAATTATGTCTAAAACATTGTCTATAATTTTTCGATATCAACATTTGCAATACAATTGGTGAGTTCACGGTTTTTTCTTTTGTATATGGGATGGAATATCTTCATAGATAATTACAATATCAAGATAGAATGAGACGAAATAGTTTCAATTATGTATTCCATCAAGTTTATTTTCCACGTACCATAAGCTGTTATGGTTATGGAAAATAAACTTGATACATTATAAAAAATAGTTTTAGGAGTTTCTGCTATATCATCTTTTTTACAATCACTCGAAGCAATGATCGAACGATGTTTCTAAGGTGTGGTGTATTTTCTACTCTAATACAAATATAAAATAATGTCGCACTATCATACCCTGTTGTAAATATTCAAGTTGAAAATCGCAAAAGCTAATCTCTTTAAATATTTTACTATCCTGGTATTCTAGTCTGTATAGGCTTATATTAGTTATCCATAAAAATTCAAAAAAAAAAACTATGTCAAATTATGTTGCCTTTGGTATACATTTACTGCATTCAATAAGATTTATTTAAATAAAACAACAAAACAAATTGATATTTATTTACAATCTATCCGTAACTGAAAGTGAATTAGCCATAATTCAATTTGGATTTACAAATCAAAAAAGCTTATAAATCCACCAAATAAAAGAATATGTTCTCTGTCAAACATTAAAAATACACATCCAAATGCCGATTTACATAAATTTCAATTTCATTTTTATGGAAATCAATTGGTGTCATCAATATTCATTTGCAATATTTAATAATGTTAAAAAATTCGTTTAAGGGTAAACAAACCAAAATGCCAACAAAGTGATTCATTGAAATTCTGAACATTTGTTTTTTGCAGCAATAAATTGGACAAAATTGATATGATTTAGTGCAACATTCTGAGACAAAAAATAAAAAAGATTAATTTAAAAACGGACAAAAATGAGCAAAAAAAAAACTTAAATGTCCCGAAGTGCACACAAATCACAATTAATATTTATGACCAACTTCATTGTAGTTTTTTTTTTGCAATTTTTTTTACGTTTTGGTAGCAGTGTGCTTAGACAATGCCCTACCATAAACCGGGACATACATTGTTTTTTTTCCTGTAGAAACTGATGCGACCAATTAAATGTTGGTTTATAAAATTCGTGAATTGGGTCAATGGTCGATTTTTCTTTTATGGTGAACACAAATATCTCCTAAAAAACTGTTAAGTGTGAATTGTGGTTATCCAGCTTTCTAATTCTCGGTATCAGCAACCACAAATATTTATTATAAGTTTAGTCATATTATATAGTTGCAGTTCTAGATAGTTTTGGTGAAAAGGTTTTCTGTGTAGTTGCAGTTATATATGCAGATGTTTTACATTCAACTTTCTTGTAATACAACCTACACTGTACTTCACTTTAGTGCGTCATATCGATGTCTCTATTCCAAAGTACGCTAAGTCTAAAAAGTGAATTTTACAGGAAACAAGTTCAACATTTGGAAGTTCTCAAGAACCGTATAACATAAGATATAAATTCACTTTTTTCAGTCCTAAAATCATATTTATTGTAGATTTGTTTTAGTATGTACGAATTCAAAATAGTGATAATAGAATATGGCTAAAACTGACTTAGACCACTTTAGATCGTACAAAGCTTTTTGCGTTAGTCAAAAAGCTTTAGCTTGTGTCTAAAGTTTTCCTTAAAACTTTAGTCACAGGCTACCTACATTATTAAACATAACTTTTGATAGATTCGATCTTTTGACAGGATGCAATTTACATCAATCCGAGCAGCGAACAGCGAACTCCATCAAAAAATGCTAAATAGATTATCGTACTCTAGAATGTTAGAGACAATTATTGCCACGTCTACCCAATAATTCAAATATACTTTATATAAAAAACAGATATATCATTTTAGAGTGAATTATATTTATTTTGTGTATAGGGTTCTCTGTGTTAATGTGCGTACTATGTTCGAGTTTTTCATCAAAACACTAAATTAAAAGTGCAAAAATATATATAAAGACGATAACATTTTTATCAAGTCTCTTCAAATTATGGATGGAAAAGGTCCAATGTATTGATTGCGAACAATTTAAAATTTCGAAATTAATTGATTAAAAAAAGTAACCGTGAAAATAAGCTGGTTTTCTCTGGTACTCAGCTTTATGCAGCATAACAATAATAACAAAAAAAAAAAAAAACAATAATAAAATGTTTAATATAATATGTGTACTCAAAATATCCACATTAGTTATAATCTAATGATACAAGCGTGTCGGAAGACTTTAATTACTTTTCAAGCCTATTTAAGAATTTCTAACTTAGTTGTTTAGTCTTATCGGATGAAATTTAATAGAGCTCCAGTAATTCGTATAGGATCGATTTTAATTTCATTATCAATTAGAATGATAAGCTCACAGACATTCAGTCTTCCTTAAGTTATATACAAACATGTGTGACTTGGAACCCAGCAGGTTCGCTAGAAGCCAAGAACGGAGAAAAGCAATAAAAACAAGCGGGCGGAGAACTTACGAGAAATAAAAGGAAAGCCGAGGAGTAGTTCACCAAGTCGTAAATTAAAAGAAGAAGTGATAGCCGCTGCCAGCGTCACAGACGATGCATGAGAAATAAAATCAACAATAATCAGCAAACGTCCAGTGATCAACAAAAGTCACATGGACAACGAAAACTTAAGAGACACAACCAACATTAAATGAAGCTTTGCAGAACATAAATTTCATAAAAGACAATACCCACTCACAAATGTGTACCCCATAACAATTCAAAGTGGTTGTAAAGCATCATCAAGACGGAGACGGCGAAGGCGACGGTGTCGGCGGCCAACAAAGGGTTAAGCGTTTTAATGTGTGTAAAGAACCATAAAAATATAGGAAAACACCAAAATTAAAAATTCGCCCCATGGCCAACGCACCATCAACTCCCATTAATGGTGCAGCCATTCTATCTCCCACATTCGTGTTGTGATTGTGAGACGGAGATTCGAAATGTCTAATACATTGGGAGGGGGCCAGCGCTGAGAAACTAAAAGCCATAAATAGTCAATGAATTGTGTCAAAGGATCATGTCGTGAAAGAGATGCCATATAGCAACCAGAATTATATTTCATATATTTATGACTGAAATGTGATACATATTCGACTCACACTTGATGGCCTAGCTCGATTTCATCGCATGAATGAGGTTATATCAGAAAATATAAGCACTCTGCCTACCTATTTTGGCTTGTTTCAAATTAATGCTCCCTTATAAAACTGGAGGTTCCAATTTCCCTTACAGAATTAGCTTGCATCGATACCATTGAAATCGTCAACAACCATCATCATGAACTCGTAATTAAATTGATGACATCTCTCCACCTCCCCGCATTTGGAATCAGTGAAGAACTTAACAGAAGGGTCCTCCTATTCTGTTGTGCATCATCTCCATTGGCAACGACCGAGTCGATTCTTGCCATCAGCCGAATGCGACTAATTATGCGTTTAGTTTGTTTTTCGGTTTATTTGCCACATATTTAAATGAATGTTAATTATTTCAAAGTCGAAAATGTTGCACTCCACAAGGGAAACTTATTCAGAATTTTTCAAAGATATTTACATAAAATATCCTCCTCACAATTATTGAAAATATTTACGATGTAGACCAGAAGGTACATCCCCCGGCATTGACACACATTGTGGAGATAGTTTCGATTTCAATGTGAAATACCCGCTTGAATAGAATTCATTTGATTTCACTTTGAAACAGTTTTTTGTTCTTTCTCTCTCTCGTTTGGGATGGCTTCACAATAAAATTTTATGATATTTTAATTTCCTAGAATATTTCAAACATTTTCTGTAATTTTAAATTAGGTAATTTGATAAAGAGCATAGACGGCAGCCCATTGCCTTTTCGTATTGAATGTGTGTGTGTGTCACGGGTCTTTAATTGTTAAACTATAAGACTCGAAAGGGAACCAATTATATTAACAAGAATTCAGTGAGAGACGTTTCAATCGGCATTTTAATGACAATTTCATCGATAGAACATAAAGAAAGAGACCAGGTTTAGTAAAAATTCCGCTGAAAAATCTCTGGTAGAAGAGAAAGCCTCTTTAAAATCCCTTAATCGAAGTCATAAAAAACAAGACCTCTTGCAAACGTAATTTTTATGAAAACTGTTTTAGGAAAAAGTCTGATTGTTGTAAAAGTTTCGTAGAGAAAAGATTAATTTGATTGGCTAATATTGGATAGATTTATACAGTCAAATGTAAAAAAAATCGTTTGAATAGTCAGGTTGGTATATTTTTAGTTTTCAACTAAGAATTACAAATGGTATCGAAAGTGAGCAGGAGTCAATTGTGTAAACATCAAATTTCACGTGATTAAATATACGATCGTTATTCTTTACTACGTTTTAACGAACTAAAAATCCCGAACGAACACATTATTTTTAAGTGCAAGCATATAATGTTCATAAACTAGAATAATATGTGTGGAACATATATGTTAATATATTACAATATATTATGTTTGGGGTATAATATTTTTTTAAATATAACCCTTCTGTGCGTGATGTGGTCCCGCTGGACTTTTTTGATTTTTATTCCTACATAACTTTATCTTTTGCATGATTTGCAGCGTGATGGTTTATGACTTCTTGTATAAAAGGGTTTTAAGTTGAAAACTGTAAATTTTTATGTGATTGAATCATTAAATCGGTTATTATAGGTATTTTAAAAAGTTTAGTGCGATTCTGCGTGATGAGGTCCATTGGGACCTACCACTAATTGCATCGGTGGTTTTAGCGCAGTTTAAAAAGTTGCATAAAGATAATGCAATTTTTATATTTGGAACAATTAATAACAATAACATCCTTTCAGAAAATTCCGTTATTTAGAAGAACTTGTCATTTTTGAAGTTTCCATTGGTTTCATTGCTTCATAGTACATAATTTTATGTGTTCCGAGGATATATCCACTATAGCGAAACTACAAGTGGAAAAAAAGTTATTTGAACTTCATAGAAATCATGGTCGATCTAAGTTTTTATATTTCTATACATATTCCAGACCCATAGGCTCCTGGAATTTGGCAAAATGTTCCTCAATTTTGACCAAGTTTGAAGCAACCACTGCACATAATACTGCGAACAAAACGAACGTCACTACAAAAATCGCTTTGTTTTTCCTTCAAAAATCGAGTTTGTTCAGAACATTCAACTTCTAAAACAATATATTGTTGCTTGGTACGTATAAGGATACTTATAGGTACCACGCCTTTGACAAACATCAGGGCCTCTAGAATACTAATAAAAAATTTAAACATTATCTGTATTCTATTAAAAATTAAAAAAAAAAACTCTATATTTACTAACGAATATCTATATATGCAATTAGGGATAACCTCTCTACCATTCGTTTTTTATTATAGGTCCCACGGGACCTTATCACGCTGGTATCGCATCCGGTGTTATCACATACACAAGGGATAATATGTGTGAATGCAAACATATATTAATTTAGAAATTTCCTATAATTATATATGTGTTCAGAAAGAGAGATTGAGAGATTATAAAGAAAAACTAAGGATGGCGAACGAAACGAATTGTTTTGACCAACATCTTTTTTCTTATAAATAATTATTTCACGACAAAATTAAGATATATAACAGAAATAATATTATGACTAAACAACATTGGAAACACTGTATGCCTTATTCTAAACACAGAAAAAAATATCAACCCTATTTTCAATTAAAATATTAATAATAAAGTTAGGTTTAGTGGCAGCCCGATATTTATGACTCACTTATAGTTTTCAGACCATTGTGACACCATAATTTGTGAACTTCTTTCTCATCAATGAGTTCGGTCCGATTCTATGTAAAATAAACTACCACTGAACAACTTTTTTAATGTTCGGTCGATGCTAATCATTGCACCACGGTGGCTCCCGAGGTCTAATTAATTTTCTCACTTTTCTAATCAAAACAAAATTCAATCAGAAATAAATCTTTAAATCAATTAAGTTTTTGATTGGATCAATTGATGCAGATGAATGGATGAATTGATATCTTCCAACACAGTTTTCTTTCAGTGTACTCCTAAATAAAGGAAATTTTATTAAACCAAGTCATTGATTAACCAATTAATTTCCAAAGATTGCGTATTACTATAATTGACAATGAAGGATGATGATTCATTGCCCATTAGATTGTGTGAATTTTACCAATAAATGCCAAAATTCAAATTCAATTTTCACTGAACTGATGTTTACCAAACTTTCACAACATTTGATGAAACTTTAACGAGCACTCACATTGTAAAACCCTCAGAATATCAAGTTAGACGAGACTAAACTATGATCCATGTAATCAGTCAGACAATCAGAGGAGTCCCAGCCATTCAATCATGATGGTAATAAATTTCAAAACATTTTTTGGGAGAAATACTCCAAGTGATTGATGATCGAATGTTATACAACATTTCACCACACAAATTACGCCACAATACCGCAATTGGGAACATTTACAAGTCTCCAAGGCAAAATCATGAAACCAATTAAATTTAAAAATTTTCCCAAATAAAAATGAAATCTCAGTTCGGGAAACCAAGCCTGTGTTCTTCGAACCCCACCCCCCTCAATAGAAACACGAAAAGCGAAAAACCTTTTAGAAATACGAAGACAGGAGTTAACTCAACTTTGACTAAAGCTAACGATAATAAATTAGTTGGGCTGATATTTTTCAACCAATTCTACCAATAGCAATATGAGCTACAATCAATTTGGCCGAGAACATGGGCGCAAAAGCCCCCCAAGGGAAGATGGCAAAAGTACAAGTAATACATCAAACCATCGTTAAGTGTTGTAAGATTTGACCCAAGACGACATGAACAACATGAAAAGAACACAAAAAAATACATTCGAATTTGAAGGCATTGAAAATGTTACAGAAATGGGCTTTGCTGTATTAAACAGAGTACTCAGTATTGACTACTCTCTTTAATTATTTATTAGGCAGTCAAAATTTCCTTTGAATATTCCATTTCGATTAACCATTCATCTACCTAAGTCGACCTCATGTAGAGTTAAGCCTATTCCTTTGTCTTGTCCGTCCGTGTTATGGACTCGACCAGCATAGCTTATCCAATTTATAAGAGTCAAATCGACCATGATCTTTTTCTTTGGTGTATTTATGGAAATTAAAAGAACAAACAAAAACCAATATTTATTTAATTATTTACAAGTCATAAATTACACATATTCACTTATATCCGTCGAGGGTCTACATACACTCGAAGTCTGACGACAAACCACTGTACGTGGGGCATACATAAAACAAACAAATTCCAGCTCAAAAAAAGATACAATTTAATAATTTTCATAAATTTTGTTTTGTTTATCAACAATGATTGGAATAGAATCGAAAGAAAAAAACAACGCATGATAAAAGCCACATAGTCTCAAGTTTTCAAGTGGATACAAATTTCCTATTTCCTAAGAGTATATTCTGATTATTTGTTTGCATTGTTTTGGAGAGGGCACTAGAATCGAAATCGAACAACTCATTAGAAATTTGTTTTCGCTAAGTGTGTCATTACGACTGGTGGCATTTGTTTGGTTGTTGGTCTTTGGGTAAGGCCTTAATGCATATTAATGCACAATGAACAAAGTGCAGTAGAAGAATTATAAATGAGATTGGTTGACTAGTATGAGACAATACAGTCATATGGAAGGAAATTTTATCCCTTTGGGGTCTAATAATAGGTGATTTACTATAAGAAGCGTATGTGGGGAGTAGGGGCAAAACTATCCCAACTGCACCATCCATTAAAATTTTGTTTCAAACCAGAGATCGTGTTCATATCGATGAGAAAATTTTCTTATGGAGCAAACTGTAATCCAAGGTGAAAGATAGATGTAGGCTTGCTTGGTCATATCAAACAATTTACGAAGCTAAGTCGTCGGGAAAAAATGCATTTAGCTTTTAGCTTTTTTTCTGGCTTTTTTTCATGACCCTTTTAGCTATTTTTGGCTTTTTTTATTTTCGACATGTTTCTATTGAAATATGGATAAATCGGCGTTTTTATCTAAGCCTTGATGCAAGTATAAGGGTTTCCACATATTTCAAAGCTCAGTTGAAACATTAATAATGAGTCCAGCCATTATGCGGGCATTTTTGTAGCAAATACACCTTGTAAAGTTTTTTCATTATATACATAAAAGTTATCGTAAACTTTAAATCTACTATTACCATACAAATTTGTTAGATAAACTGTCAGTAAATTATTGGGAATATTATCATTTGACTCGCTTATCCTTTTTATGTTATTATAATATTCTAAAGTTATTACGATATTACTAAATTAAAATAGTAGATGTGAATAGCTTTGTGCACTGAAAAAATACGAACGCGAATTTTGGTTATAATAGCATTTGTGAATTTCTTTTATATAAACTGTTTTCCTTGTCCAAAAGACGATAAAGTCGTTTTGTCCTTATAATTAAGTGATTCAACTAAAAAATGGTATGTTTTCATGAAAGAAGAAAGAATTAATGAAATAGTCTTTAAATGTGAGGAGTTTTTGCATCTTAACCACAAACCAAAATAGCGTTCAAAAAGAGAAGATGTTTTTCAACACTTTATTTTAAAAACGTATATATACAATAATTTCTACTTGAAGTCGAGTCTGAATTTGGAAATTTAAGTTGGCGTTAGCACGTTTTTAAAGAACTTTGATAGCTCATGAAGAAAAGGAAAATGTGTTTACTAGGAAATGTAAACTATAGGTATTTTCTACAATTTAAATAAAAGTAATGTATTTCGAATTTTTCACAATTTCAAAACCAAACTAAAATTTTATGTAAAAAAATGACAAATCATTTTTTTACCAAATCCAAAGCATGCTTAGATCATTTAATATTTTAAAATAACAAGTAAATAAAATAGAGGTGTTGGGAAGGTAGCTCCCACAAAGCGAAGGACTTCCAGTAAAAAATTTGTGATAGTAATCAAAATGTATCGAATACGCAAACAGAGCAAAATGCCTTAGATATTGTTACAGTCTCACAGAAGTGGAATTAAAATGAAAATAATATGCATTGTAAGTGAAATAAAGCCTTTAAGTTTGTTAAATTTCAATCAAAAATGTGACTTTTGATACCAAAAAATTTAGCTTTTTTCTAGCTATTTTTTAGCTTTTTTTAGCTATTTTTTTGGGCAAATCTAGCAGTTTTTGGTGAAACAATTCTGGCAATGCTGAATTAGATATAAAACTTAAACTAAGTTACCTCTAAGATTATTTGGTAATAAGAGGTTTTGCTGTGTATGTTTAAATGCCTAAGTACATATATACCTTAATATTTGCCAGGGACATATGTACTTCTTCCCAAAAATATCGCCGAATCATCTAATCTTTGAATAAAAAAAAGCAATCACTAATAACAATACACTGTTAGAAAAATATGTTTTTCATATGTTCCGATATAAACAAAATGTGTTTCGGGCACAATTTTTAAACACAATATATTTAAGTGCAAACATGTAATGTTCCTAAACTAACACTAAATGTTTGGGACACATATGTTAATATGTTAGAATATATTATGTTTGGGGCATGAATGTTTCATGAAAATAATATGTGTGAATGTAAACATATATAAATTTACAAATTTCGAGTAAACATATATATGTTGTGATATTTTATTCAGAGAGCGACAGAGAGAGAGAGAGAGAGAGTATAGAGAAAGAAATAGAGATAAAAACCGGGAGGGTTGACGAAAGATATCAAATTAACACAGCGAGAAAATGAAAAAGAGAGCAATTTCTGTAAAACCGCTTGTATGTTGTTCCGGAAAACTGTTTTAAGATAAGGCCAAACATTTTAAATGCTCAAGTCTAAATATTATTTAATCTGAATATTAGAATGAGTATTTGGAGTAAAGAGAATAGACATTCGGAACCAAGAGAATATACATTTGAAAAAAAAACAGCATGTGTTTTCGCCTTGAGAGCAGCATTTTATGTATGTGTGGTTATGTGTTTTGTTTATCATTTTGGCATTATGAGCATAATTTTTTCTTGGTTCGCTAAAAGAAATCGGAACGTACGAGGAATAAGTCAAAATATTCAGGCAAAGGAAATTAAAAAAACGGTGGAAAATATACAAAAATTACAAAGGGATCTTCATAAAAATAACGAAAGGGCACTATAGTCTTGTTAGAGTTGGGACAGTAAAATGAAAAAAGGAGGAAATAGTAAAAAATTAAACTGTAAAATGTATAAAAGCAAAGTTTAGTTCTCTTTATTAATAAGTAGTCCAAGAGGAGTTGACGGACACCTTCAAATATAAAAGCGGGCATTAAGTTCGTTTTTTGCAGCTAAAACAATTGAAAAAGTTTATTTTCTTTAAAATGAATTATTAAAAAAATGTAAAAGGCAAAACATTATCATTTTAAAACAATAATGCTAACTTAATGCCGGCCTTAAAGGTAAAAATTAAATTAAGTACAAAAGGCGAAAAGTTTTAAATGAATTTAAAATGGTGTTAAATGCTAGTAAAACACTGTTTACGTCTAAATAAGTTTATGAGTATATTATAAAATTATTTATGTATGTTTATACTCGACTCCACGTACTTCTTTTGTTAGAGTTTTTGAATTCCTTCCAAAATTTCAAACTTTTATACCACAGTTTTGTGTTACAAAATTGTTATTTTTGCAATAAAAAAAATAATATTTTATCGAAATGCTCAATCCATTTCGTTTATATCAAGCACTGTTTCTAACTGTAAATCTTTAATAATCCACATTTAGAAGTTTCATTATAGAAATTTAATATAGTATAAATATAAATGTGTAAATTAAAAAAAAATGGTGTTCGGTCGGAGCAGGGATTGAACCCACGACCCTTTGAATGCAAGGCAGATATGCTAACCATTGCTCCACGTGGCCAACAAATGTATGTTTCTGGTAAATAATGTTATGTTTGCATGGGCTCGTGGGCGCTGCAATATATACTATATACATGTAACTTATAACGATAATTGTCTACTGGTGACTATAACAGCCACGTAGCCCAGTGTATAGTGTGTTGGCTTACAAACTGTATGGTCCTCGGTTCGATTCTCCGTCCAGGCGCAAGGTAAAATTAAAAAAATATATATAAAATTGAATAATTTCTTCAACATTATTTGTATTACAGAAAAAGGTGCCAAGAACTAAAAAATTTCGTGGAAGTGAAAATTATGTGAGGGAATGAGCATAATCGTCTTTGGGGAAAATTCTTCCAAGCATATAATATTTGTGGGTTCAAAATGCTTCCAAACATATAATATGTTCACATAAAACAAAAATATTAATGTTTTGGCAGAATCCAATAATAATATACTTCCTGCAAAATATGTTTGGAAAATATGTTACAGAAGCGATTTTTTTTTTTTTTTGAGGGTGTAGATATTGTAATATATATAGTTGCTTGAAACTATCATTTCTGTTATTGAAGAATTCCCTTTGATTAAATAAATGTTTATAAACAACTTAAAGGTAAAGTGTAACTTAGTATACATTTTCTGAAAAAAAAGTCGGCAATTTTCATTGCAAATCACATTCAATTTCACCTGTTAAAGTTCTCACTTATTGAAGATCTTGATAATATGAGATTGTTTTTATTTTTTATAGAATTAAATTTCTATATGTACATAAAACAATTATATGATTTTTTCTTTGGGGATATCAGGAGAACTGATAATGATGTGGGAATTCTCATCCATTTTGGACAACATTTTGAAATTTCCGCAACACCATAATAAACGGTCAATATCTCAGAAGTGCGCACTCACGACATTTATCACGATAATTGCCTATTTTTGATGTGTGTCGGTATGGTACAAGCAAAATTAAGGTAGCCCTAAGTCAGGTCAATAAAATGCCGTAACTTATTAGTTGTGTTCCTTTACCTTACTTGTTGTAATAGCTTGTTGTTGTTTGCTATTGCTCTGAGCTACTGTTGTTGTTATGTTTAAGCTAGTGATGCTACCTTATAAGTTCTTGTACCATGTCGGTTCTCAGAATATGCTACTTTACGGGGTTTCATTGTACCAAAAAAAAAAAAGAAATGCTTGCACTTTACTTACATATTTTGAAATATGGTATATAGTTCTTAGAAATTTAACAAACAAAAAAAAAATAATAATAAATAAATTGAGCTCATTTTATATTTTTTCCGGCACTACATAGAAATTATTTTGAAGGAACAAAAATTATTTGTATAAGAAAATTACTTATCTCCATGAATCGATGGAAAATAATTTGATGTCAGTGAATATTTCCACATTCCTGAGAAAATCAACAATAACACCAAATTACTGATGTTGTTCTTAGTTTAGTTGGCTCTGTATCGATATAATGTTAATGTTTTCCCTACTTATGTCGGGAGAATGTGTTCCCTCTTTTGTTTTGTAACTTTAGCAGGGTTACGTGAAAATATTCCAATTGTGCACCCATCAGATGTCGGAATATCTACGAGGAAGAACACAGTTTTTTTTTGTGAATATAATCGACATATAAATATTGACTTAAGGAAAGGCCCAGCGACAGCAGCCGTATTGAAAATAACAACACAAACATCCGAAGTTTGACAAGTATTTACTCTCACAACATAGCTAAAGGAGATATGCTCAACAGCCACACTATGCCATACATAGATAGTGGTGCCATTCACCAAGACACAGTAATGGGGAGAGGGTTAACAAAAACCGAAGAAAGAGTTTCAACAAACATTTCTCCGAATAGTCTGTTGTTTTTATTTACTTGCATGCAGACGGACGGATTCAAATAAAGAAAATACTTGGCAATGATATTTATCTGCTAATTCTTATGAATGGAAAGCAGTAAAAATTAAATTTTGATATTTTCGAAGAAATTGAATTCAAACAAAAATTCCACAACATTATGTGACAGAACTTACCTAATAGACGCATCACTTCCTGTGGATTCAGATACAAATTCAAATGGCCCCAGCAGCCACTGAATGCAGAGAATAGCAGCAACAAGACAATCGACAGCCCCCCGCATGTCGTCCGCGATAAGGCATTTGGTATTGTCGGAGATGGTGAATGTAAACACGCCATTTTATGACGTTTATTTGTTTCGCAAAAAAGAACACAACAAATACCGTAAGGAGTAGAAGTTAATCCTTTCAATTTTAATTTTTTAATACAATATTATTTATTGGGAAAACATTTGAACACAAAAATCACAAATGGGGGGAAGAGATTAAACAATACACAAATACAACATATTTGATATTTTTCTTTTCTATCTATTTGGCCTATTCGACTTTTATCTTTTGTTGTTACATGCGCTCTCACACTCTCCCTTTTTGGTTGTTGTTCAACCAAGATTTGCTCTTTTGTTTTGTTTCTGGTTATGCTTCTTCTACTTGTTCACAAGTTGCTTTATCTTTTATGTTTGGCTTTCGCCACAGCAGCAGATACACTTAAACCGACGGTAAAATGTAAACAAAAATTCATTAAATTAATCACAAAAATTGTTAAATACAAGAAAATCAATCACTTTTTCTTCAATTATCCGTGGAGAATTCACTTTGCAAATTAACATTTGATGCTGTAGTAAATACGACGCAAACGCAAACACAAATATCCCTTAAATAGCCGACAAAAAATCTTCTCGATAGTTTAGCTTCGTTTCGTTGTAGGTTGTTGTTCTCCGCGTACTGTCAACAAACTGACAAGCCCATTTGGTTATTCTGACATTCTGACATATCGCCGGCGAAAAGAGTGATGCCAAGTTGGACTACCTAACATCAGCTAGCGACACCAGATGGTCATTATGGGAAATTTTTATGAATTTTAATCTCTGTGTTTGGTAAAGAGACAGAGTGCGAGAGAGAGAGAGCAATTGAAGGAGAGCATTTGTTTACATATGGTTGTTGGCATGAGGGGAAATTTGCTGTATATTTTTGAGGTGAATTCGCTTTGTGTTTACTGTCTATGCAAGTTTATAACAGTTTCCCCTGTATAGCAAGTACCAATCACTTGAGATCTATTTCCCCTACATGTGTTCCACATCGGTTGGCTTATTTTTGGTTTATTTACAATTTTAACAGACTATGTTAATAATATAACACATTTAGAATGAGGACATATCGTTTTTAAATGAAAAGGATTACAAATCTGTGAACTTTTGATAATGCAGATAATACAGAGATATGAAAAATTCCATTTTATAGGGTGTAAGTAATTTTTGGGGGCACATATTTTGGTATAGTTAGCGCCTTTCTATGATTTCTACACCGTTTGATATGAACTACGATAGATCAACATAAGTCGAGTATTTTACATTCGGCAAAACAACATTTTTCAAATTTCCCAAAAAAAAAAAAATAATAATAATAAATAAAATAATATAAGACATATCGGCTTTAATACTTTATATAATTATATGAATACATTCAATACTATTTTGACCCTACAGGAAATTTTGAAAATTATATGTATCATAACCGATATGCCATAACAAATGTGTTACACAAACTTCATATTTATTTTGATTTTATTCAACTGAGTGAGTACTAAGAAGCGACAACTTCCAGTCGATGTTCCAAAAATATATAAAATGGATTTTTTTCAGACTCATACAAGTAGGAAAGTCGTTAGACTTTCAGACGAAACTGAATATATTGTTATCTTCACCATACACATGGCGAGGTCTCCTTTTTCTATCTGAAACACTCGGCGACATATGTATATGTTCACTAATTCAATTGGCATTTCACCGGTTTAAGAGTATCCATTGGACAACCTTGTGATTGAAATACATCTAGTTAGAGGGGAACATCTTACAAATTTACCAACTGTGGCAGCCCTGTCCAGGGCATTAAAGCCGATTGAACTCCAGTGTATTTCTTTTAATTTTAGTTAAAATGTATCCAACATGAGAAAGTTTTGTTGACTATAATTATTTTTTTGAACGTTAATTATATATAACCTAAAAATGGTGGTGAAATTATGCGCAAATGTAGCATAAAAATTGACTATGTTCATATTTCACATAAAATAGTTCAGAATATCTTTAAATTTGTAAATTTTACCACAAAAACGTCCATCTTGAACTACGTATGGCTCCCTCCACCAAAACAGTAAAACAATGGATTTCCAATGGAAAATTGCGGGTGCTTTACTGGCCTCCTCAATTGCCTAATGTAAAAGTTTTAAAATAACCTTTGGAAAGTTGTAAAACGAAAAATTGGTAATAGATTTATGCAAAAGGCTTATGATCTCTATTTGAACTTGAACTTTAGATATCATTGACCACTTAATCGTAACTACTGGCTAGAAGTTGGGCAGAAGTAATCAACCGATATTTCACTTTTGGCTCCTAATTATCGCCCAAAAATTTGTTCATATAGGTTGGAAATTACATATAGACTCCTCTACTTAGAAAAAAATTTCACGATATTTTTTCCTATTAAAGTCTTAATTGAGTTTTAAAAACTATTCAATTAAAAATTTAATTGATTCGACAAATTTTTAAATTGAAACAAAATTTAAAAGTATAATTACATTTTTAAATTGTATCAATTGATATTCAATCGACTTTTAATTAATTTTTAATTGATAATATCATTCCTGTGATTGAAGACATTTCAATTAAAAATTAATTGGATCCATTAATTTCGTGATTGAAGAAAAAATATTTTTTGTGTGTATATAAACCTATCAAAACCTAGGTATTTCATATATATGGACTAACTTACAATTTAGAAGATGACGTGAAGAAGTTTTAAAATACATTGCCATTGGCAAGTGTTACCATAACCCAAGTAATTCGATTGTGGATTACAGCCTCTAGTAGAAGTTTCTACGCAATCCATGGTGGAGGGTATACACGATTTGGTCTGGTCGAACTTACGACCGTATGTACTTGTTTCCTTTAAACTTTAATAAGTGAAACAATTTTAGTCTAACAAATTTTCTTGCATTTGTTGAAAGTTTTAGTATACGTTCAATTTTCTTCTTTCAATTAAATTATTTTAAATATTTCTTTAATGTCGTGGTATTCCTGTGCCGTCGATTTTTACAATTTAAAACTAATCAAAAATAAAACAACATATTTCATCCCAAAAGAGGTTGGACATCACTAACGAAACGTCGTATGTAAATATGAAATAAAATCTTTTAGTTGCATATTCAGAGACCTTCAACGCCCATTTAAGAGCAGACCTAAGAATAAAAAAAATAAAAAGGTCATACAAAATTAAACAATTAACATTTATTTATTTTTGTGATACCGGCGTTTGTAATAAAGTTTAGTTTCAATTATCTGAAATTAACCTAAATTTTCCTTCCTGGTGGATTCACATTGAGTTACTATGTCTGTTTTTTATGGTCTGGAAGTTTTCTTCCGCTACGGATTACGATTTTTATTAACTGATATTACTGAAATTATTCGAACAAATTACTTAAAATAAATTTTTATACTACTTTGTGGTTAGAATAACTTCAATTGGGCTGTTACGCCAAGATTCGTATCATACTTCTTGGAATAATCGCAACAAATATTTTTTACTAGCCTACCTCCGCTTCAAAGATAAAAGTTTTTCATATACACAGAAGCACTACAAATACCGACTATATTATATACACTAATGTATCGAAATAACTGTTGACCATGGAGGTATATATTCACACTGCTATTTTCAATAATGCAGAAATTTGATACACGCTTGCTTTTGTAAACATCGGATCAAGTTCGAAAATATGCTGTTTTTTCATGTAAGCACCGATCTTCTTGAAGAAGAAAACCTTAGAGTCCTTAATTTGCCTAAATTTGGATGTTAACCGATAACTCGCTGTCGGCCTAAAATTGTGTAATAGACCCAGCGTTGAACCATCCCTTGGTTTTGTTTTCAATTTCGACGTATTTGTGTTTAAATCTTATAAATTCAAATAGCGTGTCAGTGTCAGTTGAACTGATCTTGGAGTAGTCATCAAGGATTTGATGCATACCAGTTTCTTTGCATAAACAAATGTTTGAAAATGATAAATCACAATGATATTATTTATCTGTCTTAGCAATTTCATATATTTCTTGTATAGACCCAACCACTAATGATCATCCTCGGTATGATTTACAGATCAGATTTGTGTCACTAACACTCAATCTATCTATTTTCTCTTCAACTACCTGATTAGTATTATTTCCAAATGATCTTTATCGTAAATCCTACCATAAAAAGATCAATCATTAGATTTGACAAACGACAGTAGGCTTAACTAAAGCAATGGATTCATCATAAATTGTGTGTGACAGTTTTCCTAGATGATGTATAAACAACTGGTGACTTATGACAAAATATTATCCCGGGTATGTACCTGTCGCAAAAAAACCCATCCTTAACGATACATGGGAAATTCTAATATACGATAGTCACCTATACAGTAAACAAACCAGTGAAATACCGTGAAAGACAGGTATCTAGAATGTTTCCAGCTTTAAGTTACACGCACTCAGGCCTTTAATGCCATAATTCTCCCCAAGCATAACATACTAATACGGATCACTTAAAATTTCTACACTGATAAAAAATGCTTCGTTATATTAATGAAATGTGTCATTAAAACCAGGGAAACCGACCCCGACTCCAGCATTTATTATTAGTCTCAACTCCAGTTGGTTTACCTAAATCTCATTTTAACAGTATTCCAGTTGCAATTTTAAAGTGTAGTGTTCCAAAAATAGACCGATATAATTATTCTATTTTGCCATATGTGCCCAGCAAAAAAAGCGTCGCCAAAAAAGTAATGAAAATGTTCTTTTTGCATCCGGAAGTGGTGCAAAATTGACGCAGAAGCGATGAATTGAACATGGGCTTGTCATAGGAAGGAAGACCTCCATTACAACAGCCGTTGCACTGAATTCGCATCACTTCTTTAGGTGTGATCCGAATTCAATGTTGTGGATGTAAATTAAAAAATTCTGTGATATTTTGTCAAATAAGTTATTTTTATATATATATTTTTTTTTTAATTTTTAATGGATTCTAACGCTTGTCGGAAACGTTTGACCTTAAATATTTTGAAACATGCACAATTTTTTCAAATTGGATTTAGCATTTTTTTTCGACAAAATTTAAATTATTTGTACCATTTTATGAATTCTTACTCTGTTTTTAACCTATTTGAAACAAAAAAAAAATTAAAATTATCCATTAAAAGTATGAAAAACCAAGTTATAAAAAATTGAATTAAAAGAACTTCCTGGGTAGTTAAAATAAAGAACATAATTGGGAGTGCATCTTCTGGAAGTGCTTTTAAAATTGTGCCTTTGGAAGAACTTCCAAATTTTTTTACTGGGTGTTTATATGTCCAAAAGAACTCTAATTTTAAAGTTTGATACGACTTGACGACAGTAGCATTTTAGGGATGTAAAGAACTCTACATTTCAATGTCAGGCCAATAAATTAAAATACGACACAAGGCTATATAGAGACCACATCAAAACAATCTCCAGAATATGTATTTATAAAAACAAACAATTTCAAAAAATAATTATGCTTCCAGAAGTTTAAGAAGTAAAATCCTGGTAACTATATAAGCATTTTATAAAAAATAAATTTAAATATAGCATTTTCACTTCAAATGAAACCTTTTACATTTCAAATGAAACCTTTTTCAAATCAAATGAATCCTTTTTCAAATCAAATGAAACCTTTTACAAATAAAATGAAACCATTTTCATTTCAAATGAAACTTTTTTCAAATCATATGAATCTTTTGTAATATTTAAAGAAATTTTGACCCATATTTTAATTCGAATTCGTACTTTAGATCATTGATGATTGGGGTATAATTATTGTGTACAAATGGATCGTCAAGAAGGAAACAAATTGTATACTTTAAACAATATAAAATGAAAACTTACGAACACAAAAAGAAAACATATTTACTTCCTCCCTAACGAAATGGCAAACTAATATCATATCTGATTTTCTTATATGTGTGCTTATATGATATGTATTTCTGTCAAATGAACAATATTTTGACTCGTAATGTCACCAAAGCCTTATTTTGTAACTTACCTTAAAAAATTTATTTAATTTCGTGCGAAAAAATTTTCTATTGGATGAAATTTCCTCTATATTAGACAACGATTAGTGATAGTGATTTTAATTTAATCAAAAATCCTAATAAATTTATAAGTAACATTTACGTCTATTCACTTAAACAAGAGTTTATATTTAAGAAGGCGTGCATTTCTAAAATAAAACCTAGTCGTAAAATAGTTTTGGCAGTGGTGAGTGTTTTTTTATTCGATAATTTTTTTTTGGGCTAATTATAAATTCACACAGTAGAAAGAATTCATTTGATTTTAGAGTTTCATTTGATTTGAAAAAAGTTTCATTCGATTTGAAAAAGGTTTCATTAAGTTTGAAAAAGGTTTCACTTGATTTGGAAAAGGATTCATTTGATTTAAAAAAGGTTTCATTTGAAGTGAAAATGCTATAAAAAAGAAAAATCCACATAAATCAAACTGTCGGGCTAATCAGATAGAAAGTTTAGATGTTAAAAAATGCAATGTGTCTGATATAGAAAACAAACATAAACTGCCAAAAATTTGGACGGCCGGAATTTTAAATAACCACAACAGATGACAGGAATATCTGGACAGTTACGAATATTGTTTCTATAAAAGTAAACTTGTGAAACATCGATTTATATAGACTGGGAAATTCCTTAAAACAAATCGGATGATGGGTTTATATGTAGGTTCCGTTATGTATGGTGGCAGCCCGATATTTCAGGCTCACTTACGCTATTCAGTCCATTGTGATACCACAGTGATGAACTTCTCTCTTATCACTGAGTGCTGCCCGATTCTACGTTAAGCTCAATGACAAGGGACCTCCTTTTTATAGCCGAGTCCGACCGGCGTTCCACATTGCAGTGAAACCACTTACAGAAGCTTTGAAACATTCAGAAATATAACCAGCATTGCTGAGATGGGAAATTTGTTGGTGTTTGGTCGAAACTGGATTTGAACCCACGGCCCTGTGTATGCAAGGCGGGCATGCTAACTATTGCACCACGGTGGCTCCCAAATGTAGCTACTATATCACAAAATTGTCCGGTATGACCCATTATCGAAGTCTGCTAAAAATTCAGAACGTTAGGTTCTACTGCTATATTGCCTTAAAATTGTACCTTTATCAAGAGTACATATAGGGTCAAAAATCGATATTTTAATATGTTAAAAATGGACAATACAATTGGTCAATTCTGCCCATATTCTAGTAAAACCTACTTTTTATATCACCGTGAAATGTCACCCATATAAATACACTTTGAATGGCCTGAAATCCAGTACTTCGTTTTTCGTTGTTCGATTAAAACCCCTAATGGAATCTAATTTGCTGAAATATTTCTTTAGTTACAAAGATAGGAAGTGCTTTTCAAATTTTGTTTCGTCGAGAAAAATATTTACGACTCCAGCAAAATCTTCAGACTCCGACTCCACAGCCCTGATTAAAACCAAGTAAATTCGAAACAAACAAATTCGTTAATACAATGAAAATTTTCGATATTATAACGAATTTTGTGTTAATCAACGTAATGTTTCGTACCATTAACAAATGTTTTCATTGTATTAATGAAAATGTTTCGTTATATCAATGAAAATTTCTCGTTGGCTCAATTTTAATGAAATTTTCTTGGTGTGTAAATATGTACAATATTGTTTGACTACCTTTTGTCATTTTTGCATCGGCGTAAACCACAAACATTCTCACCGAAAAGTAAATACCCACTACCATAAATCAAAAATTTTACATGAAAATATAAAGATTTCAGGAATTTTGATGACTCTCCTAAACAGATCGATGCAACTACACTGGTAGAAAAAGTATCATTAATACGTTGAATCCCTACGTCGCATTAACGAAATTTTGCATTAACAGTCAGCGTTGTATGAATGAAAATTATTCATTGTATGGATGAAAGGCTGACGTTGTATCAATGAAAACGAACGTTAATTAACCTAACGAATTATTGCATTTAAGTTTAGTCATTAGTATGCATTATTTTTTTGTTAAGATCTTTGAATTAATTTTTATTTAAAAGGGTTTTAATACTGAGTTAACTCATTAACCAATTTTTATATAATACATTTTTATATAATACATGCAGTAGGAAATAATATTTATTGATACATTAACCCTGGAAAGTCATCCTTATTTTTTGTACACTAACGTCATCCTTCGTCATTTTGACTACGGCATATTTCAAGACGCTATAATTTGCATTGTGAGCAAAAATGAGAACCAAATTTGAGAATATTTTCTTATTCAATATGTTTTTAATTAGTATACAACAAAAATTCATAAAATAGTTTAATTAGTATAGCTTAATTTTTCCATTTCCCAATCGACTAAAATACATTTTAGATCGAAATTGAAATTATGCGTCGTCATTTTGACGAAGGATGACTGTCCAGGGTTAAACAATTTAATAAAACTTTAGTCAGAATTGGGCAATTTTCGTTTTAATTTTGTCAAATGTTGATCATGTATTTGGACGACTTATCATATATTGTGACTTTTACTTAAGAAAAACGCATCTTATTTCTACACACGTTTTAATTCTTTGCCCGTTCACAATTTTATAAATAAAACGCTTACATTTTCTAAAAATTGCCGTATTGCCATGTCGATTTATCGCACATTTTTCGGCGTTCTTCATCTAAATGTCCACTAGATAGGGTCACTGCCTAAAGGAAAAAAAAAAGTTGATGCGGTCACCCCCAGTTTTGTAGCATATTCGAAGACAATTTCAGAACACCAACACTTTTTTTTCGTGCACCCTACGACCCCCCGAAATACAATTTATTGTGCTGTGTCGTCATTTGAAGTCCGATCGAAAGAAACGCATATCGTTTTTCGTGGTTGATCAGGGGCTATATTTCGTGCATTGGTCATTTTTGACTCCGACGTCAAATTTTTAATTTTTTTATTTCGCTTCGTATACCCCTATGATGCCCATTTCTGATAACCATTATAAAAATATGGACAGACTTAAAAAATCATGTAGCGAAAGTGATTGATAGAATTTTAGAACAGTAGGCTCTCAAATTGTTCTAGTAAAACACATGCACTTTGCATAACGCAGAAAATGCCGTAGTGCAAACAACGAGTATGTATACAAAGGTACCGTTAGAAATTTACAAATAACAGGTATTGTGTTCTAAATGCCTTATAAATTAATTTCGTAAATGTGAATAACGATGTGCATGTGGTTTCGATCGGACATCATGACAACACAGCAAAAACTATTTGGTGGTGTGTACGGTGACCTATTGACTTTTTAAAATCTCTGTAACTTTTTTGTTTATGAATATAAGTAAATACTTCAAAAGCAAAAGTTTCGTATTTTGTTAAGATCTTTATAATGGTTATCAGTGCTCTATCCGATGGTAAAAACGGATACAGCTAAATGTGTTTAGGAGTCTCAATATAGCATTGCGTCCACATTTTTCCAAGCCATATATTGAGACTCCCAAACACATTTAGCTATATCCGTTTTTACCATCGGATAGAGCACTAAAAGATCTATCTTTCACATATAAATCTGGAACCCCATCTTTTTCCATTTGGCCACAGTGGTCACTTTTCTCTTGAGGTGAAGTGCGTCCACTTTTTTCCAAGCCATATATTGAGACTCCCAAACACATTTAGCTGTATCCGTTTTCACCATCGGATAGAGCACTAAAAGATCTATCTTTCACATATAAATCTGGAACCCCATCTTTTTCCATTTGGCCACAGTGGTCACTTTTCTCTTGAGGTGAAGTGCGTCCACTTTTTTCCAAACCATATATTGAGACTCCCAAACACATTTCGCAATATACGTTTTTACCATCGGATAGAGCACTAAAAGATCTATCTTCACATATAAATCTGGAACCCCATCTTTTTCCATTTGGCCACAGTGGTCATTTTTCTCTTGAGGTGAAGTGCGTCCACTTTTTTCCAAGCCATATATTGAGACTCCCACACATTTCGCAATATCCGTTATTACCATCCGATAGAGCACTAAAAGATCTATCTTTCACATATAAATCTGGAACCCCATCTTTTTCTATTTGGCCACAGTGGTCACTTGTCTCTCTGTTTCGTATATGCAACATTACTCCTATTCGGAAGATTTCTAGCAAAAGGTTTTAATTCCAATCGAAAGCTATCGTTTCAGTTTATCTTTGGTTAAAATTTGCCATTTCTATCTCTTCCCATTTGGCCAATTTATGCCAATTTCTACGAAGGTTTATATCGCAAAAAAAAATTATTCGTATATAACCCATTTTTTCACATATAGGTGGCGCTGAAACGAATTTTCATATACGGAATTATTTTCCCTTACATCCAAATATCTATGTTTATTATTCACAATGAAATTGTAATGAGACTGTGAACTCTTTAGCAAAAAGTAAATATTGTAAAATGCACATACATACATATAACTATTTGCTATTGATTTTCCAACTTTTATTACAATTTTCAAATAACGGTACAACGAATTGGGATCTAGTGACGAAACCTGCAATGATGGTCATAGAGTAGAGGTTGATAAACAACATTAAAAGGTAAAAACTGAAGTACCATTAGTTTCGCCCGACAGAAAAGAGAAACTACTTCTGCACGTATATTTATTTTACAGAACCGTTTTCTGCAAAAGGAGACGTCAGACGACCAAATTAAGGTTTGAACACCAGACAATTTTTCAGTTGAACCATAAGTCAAGAAAAGGTATAAACGTCTTATGTGAATTCACAGCGCTGTGGTTTGTCTGCACCCCGTAGATGACACTTTTTCGTCTGCAAATGAGTGATTTGTTAATTTGGCTTTATTTTGTTTTCTTGCCTTTGTTCTCTTGTTCTCTCACCAAATAGAATACACTCGCGATAACGTGAACTAATTAAAACCAAGAGAGTTAACGTTAGCGAACTTCAGAGAATTTAAGAACAAAACATAGCGATATTCGATAGTTTTACACGTTCTAGCGTGATAGTCTTTTTTATAAGTAATATTAAAAACTTAATTTAATTTCATGAAAAAATTAAAAAAAAAAGAGATCGGAAAAATGTCAGTGGGTATGGAATTATAACGCAATTTTAATTAATAAATAAAATTCATTAAAAAAGCCAAACTAGATCACTAACAAATCCCGTAGGTGTATTTGAAATTGTACTTGGCGTTGTGAATTTGCCTTTAACGTCAAAATTAATATTTTTCAGCGTTACGGAGTAGTTAGTGTAGGAAAAAGCTTGTTCACGTTACCGTGAGTGCACTTAGCCTATCAATGAAAGAGAATAATTAGCTTTTCAAAAATATTTTTATTTTTCAATATAATCTCCTGGAACTTCAATGCACTTAGTCCAATGCTTTCTAGCAATTCTATCCCTTGATTAAAATAGTTTTCCTCAAGGTCTTCAAAATAGTGGTTTACAACTGTAATTCGATCTTCATTTGAGGTAAAACGCTTGCCAGCAAGGAATTTTTTTAGATTTGGGAACAAGTAAAAGTCACTGGGGGCTAAATCAGGAGAATAAGGTGGGTGGTCAAGCAACTCGTACTTTAATTCGTTGATTTTAGCCATTGTTAAAACACTCTTGTGCGCTGGTGCGTTGTCTTGATGAAAAATTATTTTTTTGTGTTGTAAGCCAGAACGTTTTTCTCGAATTTGTACATTTAATTGATCCAAAAGGTTGTAATAGTACTCTGAATTTATTGTTTTACCCTTTTGCAGATAGTCAGTCAATAAAATACATTTGAAGTCCCAAAAACCGTTGCCATAACCTTACCAGCCGATTGAATTGTTTGTGCCTTCTTTGGGGCACTTCCTCCAGCTTCAGTTCATTGTTTGGATTGTTCTTTTGTCTCTGGAGTGGATGGATCCATGCCTCATCAACAGTTATGAAACGACGCTTAGGTTAGGTTAGGTTATGTGGCAGCCCGATGTATCAGGCTCACTTAGACTATTCAGTCCATTGTGATACCACAGTGGTGAACTTCTCTCTTATCACTGAGTTCTGCCCGATTCCATGTTAAGCTCAATGACAAGGGACCTCCTTTTTATAGCCGAGTCCGAACGGCGTTCCACATTGCAATGAAACCACTTAGAGAAGCTTTGAAACCCTGAGAAATGTCACCAGCATTACTGAGGTGGGATAATCCACCGCTGAAAAACTTTTTGGTGTTCGGTCGTAGCAGGAATCGAACCCACGACCTTGTGTATGCAAGGCGGGCATGCTAACCATTGCACCACGACGCTTAAAATCCATTTTATTTCGCTTAAAACGATCCAAACAAGCTTGAGAAATGTTCATTCTTATGCGTTTTTGATCGACTGTTAACAAATGCGGAACCCATCTTGCAGAAAGCTGTTTCGTTTGTAGTTCTTCATGCAAAATTAAATGGACTCGATCATTTGAGATGCCCATGATATTAGCAATTTCACGCACATTTATTCGTCGATCAGTTAATACCATATCATGCACTTTGGCATCAATTTCTGTTTCCAAAACACTTCTGTTTATACCACGCTTTTGTGCTAGGCTAAGAAGTTTCCGAACTGCCCTCGTATTGTAAAAGCATATAAAATTCTATACATCCACACCTTTTTTGTAATGCAAATTGACTCACTCACTTGACTGCGCAATTGAGTGGAATGACTGCGCACTGCAAATAAACAAAATCGTGGTGAATTGTCAAGAGACGTCTATAGTCTGGTAAAGATCTGCTTAATATAAGAGTAGTCTATGATGATGAATGTCATATTTCACGATGTACAAACTTCTAAATAAATTTATGTTGGCATCCAGTGACATTATTTTTAGGTAAATGTAAGGTCCCAAACATGCTATACTAGTTTATGAACGTTATATGCTTAAACGTAACTATAATATGCTAAAAATTTTAGTTTAAAACATATAACTTTTACACCGAAATATATCTAAACAAGTAAGCAAAGTCTAAAGTCGGGCGGGGCCGACTATATTATACCCTTCACCCCTATGTAGGACAAAATTTGTGTTACCATCTCAACTCGGGCGAAATATAAATATGCGAGCTATATCTAAATCTGAACCGATTTGACACACTTAACGATACTATTAAACGTATCCCTTGTGCAAAATTTGAAGCAAATCACGGCAAAACTCTGGCTTTTGTGGCCATATAAGTTCAAATCGGACGAAAGATATATATTGGAGCTATATCTAAATTTGAACCGATTTCAATCAAATTTACCAAGCATTGGTAGAATGTCAATTCTACCCTCTGTGCAAAATTTCACGAAAATCGGTAGTAAACTTTGGCCTCTGTGGTCATATGAGTCTAAATCGGACGAAAGATATATATGGGAGCTATATCTAAATCTGTACCGATTTGGTTGATATTTTGCAAGATTTTCGAAATTCATAAGATATTTGGATGTACGGTATTTCAAGAAAATCGGTTAATACACACGCTAACTATGACCAAATCGGAGATAAATATATATGGCAGCTATATCTAAATCTGAACCGATTTTTTCCAAAACCAATAGCGATTGTCTCTGTCCCAAGAAACGGCTCTATGCCAAATTTGAGTAAGATCAGACTTAAATTGCGAGCTGTACTTTGTGCACAAAATTACATATACAGACAGACGGACGGACGGACAGACAGACGGACATCGCTAAATCGACTCAGAATTTAATTCTAAGCCGATCGGTATACTAAAAGATGGGTCTATGACCACTATTTCTTGGCGTTACATCCAAATGCACAAACTTATTATACCCTGTACCACAGTAGTGGTGAAGGGTATAAAAACGGTCTTATTCATCCGTGTAGGATCAAAGGCGTATTACAATAAATTTGCAACTATGTTACTGTCATAACAACTTCTAATAATGAAATGGGATCAGTTAGTGTGAGGGAAAATTCGATACATGATAGTAAATGGTGAAATGTACTCAGCCCAGACTAGGGATGCCAGATTTTCAAGAGGCAAAAAGAGCACATTCAGTTTATAAAAAGAGCACATACGAAAAAAAATAGAGCACACTTTTTCAAATAAAATAAAAACATTTAATGTTCATAACATACACATAAAATACACATTTCAACTCAAGCTAATTTTCTTACAATACTTTGTAAGTCATTTGTTTGGTGTTTTTGTGAAAAATGTTATTGAAAGAAGTTTGTTTGCATTCAGAACAGAGTACAAAGTGAAGAAGCAACATCGGCGTGCTCTTCTTCAACTCTTATTTATAAAGTAAAAAACTATTTAATTGGAAAATAACGGCATAGGAAAATCTCGTAGTGTGACACGTATGTTCAGTTTACTTTTACCATTTATTGAATCGCGTTGAAGTAATATTTGTTGTGATGCATACGAAGAGCACAAAAAGAGTACTTAACTAAAAATAGAGCACTTTTGCGTGCTCTTTTGGCCTATTTTGTTTTAAGAGCACATTTTGAAAAAAAGAGCACATGTGCTCTTTAAAAGAGCACGTCTGGCATCCCTAGCTCAGACTGCCACATTTGATTTCGAACCACTTTTATATTTCATTTACGCTATGCTTTTATCAATGAGTGCTGCCCTATTCTATGCTTTAAAAGGTTATTTTTTAGTTTTTTTCTTTTTGGCAACGTTGATTTAAACAGTTGATAAACGTTTCGTGTTTTGTTTCACTGTCAAACATCTTCAATTTGGTCTATAATTTAACCATGAATCGTTTTACAAACGAACAACGCTTGGAAATTATTGAATTTTACTATAAAAATGCGTGCTCTGTTAAGAAAGATCATCGCGATCATGCTCTGTTTTGGCTCAACGGATACGTAACTAAGCAGAATCTGTGATTTTGGAAAGAACATCAGCTAGTAGCATTGCCAAAAGCTACCAATGCCTCCCGAAAAGTTATCGTTTGGTGTGGTTAATTGGCTAGTGGCATAATTGAACCGTAATTCATTAAAGATTATGCGAATCGTAACGTAACAGTGAACGGTGAGTGCTTCCACACAACATTGAGAGGAAAGTTCAGTGTACATTGTAAAGGGTGGTTAAATTGTAAGGGCCGATGTTGAATGTGAACCACACCTAAACGCCAAGTTTTTTTTCCGAATTTTATTTGACATTTCTCTATTTCAGACTTGCTCAATTTGAACCATGAAGAGATACGCAATCCAACAACGTGTTAAAGTTATCCAGACTTATTATGAAAATTGGCGTTCAAATCAAAATGCATATCGTGCACTTCGTGATTTTTTTGGTCAATTTGATCGTCCAAATGTGCGTACAATCGCAAAAATCGTGGAAAAATTCGAGCAAACCGGGTCTGTAGAAAATGTGAGAACACCAGTACGTGCTCGTACTGCTCATACTGCAGAAAATATTACTGCTGTTCGCGATAGTGTGGCTGAAGAGCCGTCCATCTCAACTCGTCGTCGTGCCCAACAATTGCACCTCTCACGCTCGTCGTTGATGAACTTTATGCATAAAGACTTGCATTTACACGCTTACAATTGGCTCAAGAACTAAAGCCTTTTGACCATTCCAAACGTCGTGAATGGGCAGAATGGTTCCAAGAAATGATCAATTTTCGAAGAAAATCATCTTCAGTGATGAGTCACATTTTCACCTCAGTGGATTCGTCAATAAACAGAATTGCCGCATTTGGGCGAATGAGAATCCAAGAGTGATTGTCGAAAAGCCAATGCACCCACAAAGAGTGGCTGTTTTGTGCGGTTTATGGGCTGGCGGCATCATCGGGCCGTATTTTTTTCCAAAATGAGGCCGGTCAGGCAGTTACTGTGAATGGTGTTCGCTATCGTGAGATGATAACGAACTTTTTATGGCCCGAATTGGAAGATATGGATGTGGACGATATGTGGCTTCAGCAGGACGGTGCCACTTGCTTCAATGGCCGTGTTATCTCACGTAATGGCGATGTCAATTGGCCGCCAATATCATGTGATTTGACACCGTTGGACTTTTTTTCGGGGTTATTTGAAAGAAAAGGTGTACGCCGATAAGCCAGCAACAATTCGAGAGCTAAAGGATGAGATAATTCAGTACATTAACATTAGAACCTCCATTATGAAGGTGTGCCACCGAGGTCGCGGCGCCCATTTGGCCGATATTTTGTTCCATACATAACTGAGTAAGACCAATATATCATAATAAAATAAAATTACAATAATTTCCTAAATAGTTTGTGTTTTATTCAAAATCAGGACCGGTCAACTGGCTGCCTAGATCGTCCGATTTAACGCCTTTAGACTAGTTCTTGTCTGTATAGACATATAAACTTTTGTCGATACAGACAATACTTTCAAATCACGCTTTGGAAGACGACATTGGAGTATTTATTCTTGAGATAGCGGTCGAAATGTTGTAAAGAGTTTGCCAAAATTAGACTAAGCGGATGGATCATTTGAGGCGCAGGTCGTGGTCGATATTTACATGAAATAATACTCAAACATTTCGATTCAAATAAAAATTTCATGTATTTTTCTGCATTTTATGTTTTTGTTTTGAAATATTTATTGTACTATAGCTCTTAAAAAACCATCCTATAGCTCAATGACAAGGAACATCCTTTTTATAGCCGAGTTTGGTCGAAACTGAGATTGAACCCATGCCCATTTGTATGCAAAGCGGGCATGCTAACCATTGCACCACTGTGGTTCCCATAACAATTTCATGTTTGAATATACATATCCTTATGGTACGTAGTGGACCAATGTGATTTATAGTGCATGTTGCACATATGATGGGAGTGCAGGATAGCTTTAATACAACTGAAGGATATTGACATTTACGTTGACCCCTCAATCATCTCACTGATGACTCGGTAAGCTGTTGTGATTTTCGGCCACGCCCAATTGTATTAAATTTCCAGCAACCGTTCATTAGACTCTCATTCTTTTCCACTTTTATTGTCAGCGAATGAATGAACTTCATAATTTACAAATCGACTGCAGACAGAAGATAGACCAAGTACCAGTATAACACACAACCAGTATTACAGGGGCGATGATGTCCGCTTTACTCTCTATGCCATCATTAGGACATTATGCAACATCCGCATGTGTCTGGCGAACCATTTCGGTTGTCGAAATCCAAACATTTCATTTCGGAGAAATAGGAAATACATTATAAACCATGATTAATGACAAACTACTAACATATCGTGCGAGGACATTTGCACAAACACACACACACAACCATACTTACAGGACACACTATTGGCATTGCTGCCATTAAAACGAATCTTCCAGTAAGCCAAAAAAAAAATCCCTTGAATGAGGCACCGTTGTTGTTACCGAAGTACGACATTTGTGGCACAATGCTAACACAGATGCACCAAAAAAAAAATCTACAACATTGAAAGTGGCTGGGATAACAAAAAGTCCATGTGTGGCACCAACTCAATGGATGCACCAAGAGCCTTTGGAATATTTGCACCGTCATTATTTTCGCAATTCCATAGAAAAAATGAAAATATGGTAGGAACAACAACACCACCATTACTATTCTGCACAGCGTGTGGTCCACTGCCTGGTGTGCGCCTCGGCTCATACGAGTATGAAGTTGTGCAAATGCTCCTGCAGTTCGTGCCACTTTACCAAAATGTACGGAAGTTCCTTCCAAAGTAAGTATCATCCAAAAATTATTGAAAACTTTACCTCCCGAAGTTAGCAGGATGCTAAAGAGGAAGCGCATTGTAATCCCGTTCTTCCACAGTACAGAGTGCTTTGTGTGCGAAGCGGCAACCACCATACTTCCCTTCCTGTCCATTGACACATTGGCACAGGATCGGACGAAATTGATGGCATGAAATAGCAAAAAAAAAAGAGAAATGCAGAAAAAACTGTGAATTCATCATTGGATCATAATTAATAGGAAGTTATTGATAACCTTGACTGTGAAAGTATTGCCTTCGTACAGGGCTAATGTTCATAGCTGTGGGAACACTTTCTCTTCATTTCCGTTGATCACAAGGACCACCTCTACACTACAGGCTCCATTAATACTTTGTGTTGAGTAAACACATTGGCAGTAAATGGTGGAAGGTGACATAATCCTTTCTTAGTTACAGAATAACTAGAATCCGATGACAAGTAACTTTTTTTTTGCAAATTTTCAAAATTACAATAGTTCGATAGAGTGAAGGAGATGCTGCACACACACATACTCACTTGTGCTATACAAAATTTTGGACAATATGCACACGCCACAAGATTGTTGAAAAATGTTGAACTTATTTCATCTTTTCCCATGTGTTCTGAACTGATAATTGGGGCGACCATGTGATGGGGGAGATATCATTTCCGAAAACTTCAGTATGATATCCTTGTCGGAAATTACAACAAATTCCTTGAAGGTATCATAATGGAAAACATCTTACGATGCTACCTATACAATTGAAAACAAAGTGAACGCACCAAGAAAACAAACGTACACTGAAAAAATATTTACGTGCACCCTCAAAAAAATTGCTTCTGTAACATATACTCCCAAACACATTTTGCTTCAAGCATGTAGATTTTTGGGTATTGCCCAAACATTTATATATTTGATTTCTTCCAATATATAATATGCTTGAAAGCATATTGGTCTAAACAATATAATATGTTTGGGTAGTCTAAGTTCCAAACATTTTGTATTTTTCCATCCAAAGTCAATAATGTTGTCTTCCAAAAAACTATATGTTATTATGTGAACATATAATATGTTTGGAAGAATTTTGAGACCAAAAATATTATATATTATGCTTAGAAGAATTTTCTCCCAAAGAAGATTGTGCTCAAAATTTTTGTTCTGCCTAATTGTATATTCCCTCGCATTTTTCTGACTTCCACGGGTTTTTTAGTTCTTAGCACCTTTTTCTGTAATACAAACATTGTAGAAGAAATTATTCAATTTTATATTTTTTTTTTAATTTTACCTTTTGCCGGACGGACAAAGCGGACCACACAGTTTGTAAGCCAGCACACTACCCACTGGGCTACGTAGCTGTTATGGTCATCAATAGATAATTATCGTTATAAGTTACATTAGTAGCATATCTTGCGGCGCCCACGAGCCGATGCAAACATAACATTGTTTAACAGAAACATACATTTGTTGGCGACGTGGACCAGTGGTTGGTACGTCCGCTTTGCATGTCAAGGGTCCTGGGTTCGATCCCTGCTTCGACCGAACACAAAAATTTTTATTTTTTACATATATTCCACATACTTTCGGAAGATCCCGAAAAGGTGTTCAACATTACATATGTTACTACTATATTAAGTGTTTACTACGAAATTACACTTTACAGTTTCGTAGTAAAAATTTAACACAGTAGTATGTAATGTTGAACATAATAGAACAGTGCTTGATATAAACGAAATGAACTTAGTTCAAATCAAATATTATTTTTTTATAGCAAAAATAAAATTTTTGTAACAAAAAAAGTTTTTGTATCAAGTTTGAAATTTACGAAGAAATTCAAAAACTCTTACAAAAGAAGAACGTGAAATTGAGTATATACATATATAAATATTTTTCCATCGAATCCTAAAGTTAACGATAACCATTCAAAAGCACATTATATAAACAATAATTTTACAACCAACACATAAATTTATTTAGATGTGAACAATTGTTTGCTAGCATGTAACACCATTAATTTAGAAATACAAATAAATATGAATTTTTATTAACGAATAATTTTGTACTTAATTTCACTTTTACCTTTTTTACCTTTTACTTCTCTTTAATTATTTATTTTAAAGAAAATAAACTTATTCAATTGTTGCTTTGGATCATTCCCCACCAAGTTATAATACAATTTGCGGAAAAGAGTTACAATGTTATTCTGGTTTTACCGATTCAAGTTTTGCCGCCAAAATGAGAAATATGTTAATTTTAGCGGCAAAACTAGAACTCAATGCCCGCTTTAATTTTCGAAAGTATCCGTCAATTCCTCTTGGACTACACGCAAAAAAATAATTCTTTCCTCCCAAACGAAATTTTAGACAAACAAAGTTCGTTTCTCATTTGCTTTTCGCTGTAAGGAAGTGTATTTGGAAGAAAAGTATATACTTTTTGTGATAAACGTTTATTCTTTTCCAGGATGTAAAAACAATTTCATAAAGACTAACTCAAAAAAAATTTTTTTCTGGCTAATTGCATTTTCCCTCACATCTTTCTCACTTCCACGAAGATTTTTAGTTCTTAGCACCTTTTTCTGTAATACAAACAATGTAGAAGAAATTATACGATTTTATAAATTTTTAAAATTTTTTTACCTTTCGCCTGGACGGAGAATCGAACCGCGGACCATGCACTTTGTAAGCCAACACACTAACCACTGAGCTATGTACCTGTTATGGTCATCAATAGATAAATATCCATATAAGTTATATTTATATAGCATAGCTTGCGGCGCCCACGAACCGAATAAACAAAGTTTATTTAACAGAAACAAACATTTAGTTTGGCACCGTGGAGCAGTGGTTGCTACGTCGGACTCTCACGCCAAGGGTCGTGGGTTCGATCCCTGCTTCGACCAAAGTTTTTTTTTTTTTTTTTTTTTTTACATACATTCTACATATGTTCGGAAGATTCCGAAAAAAATGTTCAACATTACATTGTACTATATTAAATTTTGAACTGTAAAATGTGTTTTATTAAAGACCAAAAGTCAGAAAAGAACAGTGTTTGATATAAACGAAATGGACTCTGTTGTTGTTTCAAAAATAACTTTTTTTATTGAAAAAATAAAAACTTTGTAACAAACGAATTTTTTTGGTGATACAAGTTTAAAATTTTCGAAGCAATTCAAAAAACTCTAACAAAAGAAAAACGTTTTCGGTACACGTTTTCCAAACGTTTTTTTTTTCTTTGCGTGTAATTATTAATAAATAGGAACTAAACTTTGTTTTTATAGATCTTACTGTTTAATTTTTCACTGTTTCCCCCTGTTTTCATTTTACTGTCTCAACACTAAAAAGAGTACACTGAAAAAAATATTGTCGTGAGGCCAAAGATTTCATGTCCTTAAAATAAGAATACAAATGTTGCATAGCTTAGAAGACGCATTTCTCTAATATAAAGTTTTTTCTTGTTCAAAAGTCGATAAACTTATCAATGAAGTCGTGTTGTCCTTATAATTAAGTGATTTGACTTAAAAATGGGTATCATAACATGAAAGAAAAAATTTTTGGACTACGGTCAACTTGACTTTAATAATCCGGAAAAATTCTTTAAAAGTAATGAAATTGTGTGAAATTTGTTGCATTTTTGCATCTTGACTACAAAGCAAAAAATCTTTCAAAAATAAGACATGTTTTTCAACACTTTATTTTAAAGACATTTGTTACTTGAAACATAGGGTAATTTCTACTGGAAAATTAAAATTTGCTTCGTAGAGTCAAGTACAAAAAACCAAAATTTAAAAGAGAATTGTGTCTTAAAAGTATCCGTAATTGGAACCGGGCATGCTTTTTTCAGTGTATAGTGCCCTTTTGTTAGTTTTATGAAAATCCCTTTGTAATAGGGGTATATTAACTTTGTCATTCCGTTTGTAACACATCGAAATATTGCTCTAAGACCCCATAAAGTATATACATTCTGGGTCGTAGTGAAATTCTGAGTCGATCTGAGCATGTCCGTCCGTCCGTCTGTTGAAATCACGCTATCTTCCGAACGAAACAAGCTATCGACTTGAAACTTGGCACAAGTATTTGTTATTGATGTAGGTCGGATGGTATTGCAAATGGGCCATATCGGTCCACTTTTACGTATAGCCCCCATATAAACGGACCCCCAAATTTGGCTTTCGAGGCCTCTAAGAGAAGCAAATTTCATCCGATCCGGCTGAAATTTGGTACATAGTGTTAGTATATGATCTCTAACAACCATGCAAAAATTGGTCCATAGCGGTCCATAATTACATATAGCCCCCATATAAACCGATCCCCAGATTTGGCTTGCGGAGCCTCTTAGAGAACCAAATTTCATCCGATCCGGCTGAAATTTGGTACATAGTGTTAGTATATGGTCTCTAACAATCATGCAAAAATTAGTCCACATTGGTCCATAATTATATATAGCCCCCATATAAACCGATCCCCCCCAATTTGGTTTGCGGAGCCTCTAAGAGAAGCAAATTTCATCCGATCAGGCTGAAATTTGGTACATGGTATTGGTATATGTTCTCTAATGACCATGCAGAAATTGGTCCACATCGGTCCATGATTATATATAGCCCCCATATAAACCGATCACCCGATTTGGCTTGCGGAGCCTCTAAGAAACGAAAATTTCATCCGATCCGGCTGAAATTTGGAACGTGGTGTTAGAATGTGGTCTCCAACAAACTCGCAAGAATTGGTCCATATCGGTCCATAATTATATATAGCCCCCATATAAATCGATCCCCAGATTTGTCCTCCGGAGCCTCTTGGAGGAGCAAAATTCATCCGATCCGGTTGAAATTTGGAACATGGTGTAAGAATGTCGTCTCTAACAAACTCGCATGAATTGGTCCATATCGGTCCATAATTATATATATCCTCCATATAAACCGTTCCCCACATTTGATCTCAGGAGACTCTTGGAGGAGAAAAATCCATCCGATCCGGTGGAAATTTGCAGCGTGGTGTTAGTATAAGGCCGCTTACATCCATGCCAAAATTGGTCCATATCGGTCTATAGTTATATATAGCCGATCCCCAATCACACAAAAATTGTCCATATCGGTTCATATTCATGGTTGCCACTCGAGCCAAAAATAATCTACCAAAATTTTATTTTTATGGAAAACATGTCAAAATGTTATTTCTATAGAAAATTTTGTCAAAATTTTATTTCTATAGAAAATTTTGTAAAAATTGTATTTCTATAGAAAATTTTATTTCTATAGAAAATTTTGTCAACATTTTATTTCTTTAGAAAATTTTGTCAAAATTTTATTTCTATAGAAATTTTTTTTCCAAATCTTACTTCTATAGAAGATGTTGTTACAATTTTATTTCTATAGAAACTTTAAACTTAATTATATACGTATTTAATCGGCCTTTTTTAGTTTAATATATACTACGTATGGACTACCTTGTAATTTAGAAGACGATGTTAGGAAGTTTTAAGATACCTTGCCATCGGTAAGTGTTACCGCAACCCAAGTAATTCGATTGTGGATGACAGTCTTCAGTAGAAGTTTCTACGCAATCCATGGTGGAGGGTACATAAGCTTCCGCCTGGCGGAACTTACGGTCGTATATACTTGTTTTTTTTTAATTGCCTTTGTTTGAATTTGTTTTGACGAAACACAAAAAAAAAAATGTGCCCATAATGCGAAAATGATAAACAAAACTCATGCTATTCTCTTTAAATGTCTCTTCTTTTGGTTCCGAATGAGTATCCTCTCCGAATACCCATTTTAATATTCAAATTAAATAATATTTTCACTTAAGTATATCAAATTTTTGGCGAAGTCTTATATCACAATATACATACACAGAAAAAAATTTCACGAAAATTTTTCCAATTAAAATCTTAATTGAGTTTTAAAAAATATTCAATTAAAAATTTAATTGATTCAACAAATTTTTTAATTGAAATAAAAATCAATCACACAAATTAATAGTATCAATTAAATATTTAATTGGATCAATTAATTTTTTAATTGACTGTCAATTAATTTTTTAATTGATACTATCAATTCTGTGATTGAAGACATTTCAATTAAAAAATTAATTGGAACAATTAATTTCGTGATTGGATCAGAAAAAAATTTTTTTGTGTGTACGTTTACTCCAAATTTGTAAATCTATATTTGTTTATATTCACACATATTATTTTTCCAATCACTTCTAGATTTTGTACGTAATTTCCAGGTTAAATGAAAAGACGATGTTAATAATAAAAATATTGTAGCTTATTATCTTCGAAACGAGAAATAATAGTTTTCTGTGCCAATTAAACAAAAGGTATTGTTGACAACCACAAACATTAAATTGGAAATAATAATTTCTAATTCGAGTATGTTGAAAAACTGGGTATTAAGTTTAATTTTACTGAAAACATGAAATGTATGTTTTAAATGTCGTAAAATTTTATTTTTCCGCGGTAAGTATTATTTCTATTGTTAGTGTAACTTTCCCAAAAATATCGTGTTTGGACGTTCGTTGTAAGAATTATATGCTTCTGTGCAAACATTTTTTGTATTAAAAAATTTATTCACGTAAACATATTATGTTACAACATATTAACATATCGATTGCAAACATAATATACTAGTTTTCAAACACAATATTCTTGTACCCACACATATTGTGTTAATTTTTTTTTGTCCCAAACATCTTATTTTTGTATCCAAACATATAAAAAACACACTTTTTCCTCCGTGTGATATTAAAGATTATGCAACCTAAATTTTAGGATGCGCAATTTACAAAATATTAAGGACAATTTTCTTTAAAATAATGACATTAAAATAAAGTTTATAACCTTTACTTCAAAAATTTTTTTCAATAAATTTAGGACACAAATTTCGTAAATTTGCTTCGCTCCGTTAAAGTCGCATGTCTTTGAACTAACGAAAATTTTCCTTAAAATAAAGAAACGCCTTTTTGAGTTAAAGAAATCGTCCTTAAATTAACAGAAATATTAAATCTTTAGATTTGAGATAAAAAAGCTTCAAATATAGGCTAAGACTTATTTTGAGGATTTAGCATCTTTGGTTTAAAGTTTTACTGGAATTAAGAAAACATTTTCACTTTGAGGTATCCGCTATAATTGGGATTTTTAAAATGGCATTTGTTTGTACGTGAATGGCTCTATTAATATACCGCGAAAAGAAAATGAAAATTCGATATATGAGATCTGAATCCTAATTTTAATTTTATTGATTTACAGATAGGTCACCAAACATGTCTTTATTTTAAAGAAGCCGCATCTTTGCCTCGGAATCAATACCAAAATCCTTAAGAGAAGGTCAAAATCTTTGGATCCAAGTAAACTATTTTTTTGAGTGTAGCTTTAATAATAAAAGTAGAATGAAATATATAATCTTGTGGCGTTTTCTTTTCTTGTAAAATATGCGCACTTTATTTTGCCCGGACTATAGCCCTTTTGGGTTTTGATGGTGAAATCAATAAATGAATGATGGTAGGTTAGGTTAAAGTGGCAGTTTCAGGCTCACTTACGATACCACATTTAACTAAAAGTACCTATTACATATGGGCACTTCTAGTTTTAACCACTGAACCTTCTCTATTATTTTCTTTTGTTGAACCAACCAGATTGTTTCAAAAACATTAACAGACTGCTTAAGTTAACGTTTTCCAGGTCCGCCAGTAATCTAAAGCTATATGTCCCTAAAATTTGCTTACGCCTTACACAAAATGCAGGACACCCATACAAGAGGTGTTTAATTGATTCCTTTTCCTCCGCATCATGACAGCTCATATGTTACAGTAGTCATTATACTTCACACCAATAGTTTTTGCAAATTCGCCTATCAGGCAGCGACCCGTTATAGCAGATATCAGCAGTGATATCTGACGTCTTGAGACCACTAGCATATCTAGTGTGCGGTTCAAGTTTAAATGGGGCCATATTTGCTTGGTGTCGTTACAACCCTTGCAATTCTCCCATTGTACATTTGCCATCATGACGGCCTTCTCACGCAGTAAGAGCTTGCAGGTTGCCAGAGACATACCAACAGATTCTAGTTCCCCTGGAATATGTAAGGTAGTTCCTAGCCTTGCTAACTCATCTGCTTGACAGTTCCCCCATATGTTCTTATGGCCAGGCACCCATATTAGGTGAATATTGTACTGCTCAGTCATCTCGTTGAGGGGTTTGCGGCAGTCGATGGCCGTTTTCGAGTTAAGGAACACAGAGTCCAAGGATTTTATTGCAGGTTGACTGTCTGAGTATATATTAATGCCAACATTTTTTTGAACATTACTTCTCAGCCAATTCGCCACTTCTCTTATTGCTAATATTTCAGCCTGAAAAACACTACAGTGATTAGGTAATCTCTTCGCTATTTGAAGTTCCACATCTTTAGAATATACTCCGAAACCCACTTGTCCATCCAATTTGGAGCCATCAGTGTAGAAATCTATATATCTTTTATTCCCGGGGTCTGTGTACACCACCCCTCACTGTTGGGAATTAGAGTTTTAAACTTTTTGTCGAAAAGTGGTTTCGCCAGAGTGTAATTCACTACGTTAGGCACATCTGGCATTATTTTGAGGACCGAACTGTGACCGTACATTTTTTCCGACCACAGCGATAGCTTCCGCAACCGCATAGCCGTTGTTGCAGCTGACTGTTTGGCCAAAATGTCTAAAGGCAATAGATGCAGCATGTCATTAAGGGAATCTGTTCCTGTTTTCCTGAATGCGCCTGAGATACACAAGCACGCCATACGCTGAACTTTCTCTAAACCTGTCGGTTGCTGAAGCGCCGGCCACCAGACTACAAAGCCATATAGCATTATAGGTCTAACCACTGCCGTGTGTAGCCAATGCACAATTTTCGGGTTTAGTCCCAACTTTTTCCTATTACCTTTTTGCACGAGTGGCTTTTCTCGCCCTTTCTTCAATTAAGCCTAAAGTTCAGCTTCCTGTCCAGAATAACGCCAAGGTATTTTGCACACTCACCAAAGGGAATTTCAATACCCCCTAAGGATATGGGCTTAACCGTGGGAGTTTTTCGATCTTTGCAGTACATGACTAATTCTGTCTTGGCAGGATTTACTCCAAGACCATCCTCTTTCGCCCATTTCTCAGTAATCCAAGGGCTCTTTGTATAACATCTCTGATTGTGGATGGGAATTTTCCCCTGACTGCTAGAGCCACATCGTCTGCAACATTCCAAAGAAGATGTGATAGAACTCCTCCTTGGGGAGTGCCTCTGTTCACATACCTTTGTATGTTTGCTAGTACTAGTGTGGCTGAAATATGTCTCCTCATTAGCAGTTCGTCTAGCAGCCTAAGTATACCTGGATCAACATTCAGAGTTGCCAGTCCATTTAATATCGAGCTCGGATGGACGTTATTGAATGCCCCCTAGATGTCTAGAAATGCCGCGCTTGTGTATTCATTGACAGATAGTGAGCTTTCAATAAAGCTGACTAGTTCATGCAAAGCAGTCTCAGTAGACCTGCCCTTCAAGTATGCATGTTGTCGTTTCGAGAGAAAACTTGTATCGACGCAAGTTCTAAGAAAAATGTCTATCATACTCTCCATAGTCTTAAGTAGGAAAGAGGATAAGCTGATTGGTCGGAAATCCTTCGCACTCGAGTGAGAGGCTTTTCCCGCTTTAGGTGTGAAAACGACATTTGTTTATACATCCTTTATATATCACCGTCAACCAAGGGATAATTCTGTCAGTCACTGCTTGTAACTCCTCCGGAGTAATTCCATCAGGTCCGGGGGATTTGAATGACCCAATGCTATTTAACACCCATTTTATTCTAGATTCCGATACAATTTCCCCGATAGGAAATGACCGCTGAGCCACTGTGGCACCGCCAGCAGGGCTGTGGAGTCGGAGTCGGAGTCGGAGTCTTGGAGTCGGAGTCTGAAGGTTTTGCTGGAGTCGGAGTCGGAGTCGTAAAAATTTTGCTCGACTCCGACTCCGGCTAAATCAAATTTTTTAAAACACTTCACATTTTTTTAACTAAGCAAGTTTTTACGCAAATTAGTTTCCATTGCTCTATTCATTCGATCAATGTACAGCATGATTGTAAATGAAAATCAACTTCCAATTACGGCTATCTTTTTATGTTTCCTAGAATGTTAGACTAGCAGATGGGCTGGATCGATCCATTTTAATGCTCATATCAATTTATTTGAAATATTTCGAACAATCGAAATTATTTTTTTTTAATTTTATTTTAAGGCCATATACGTATGTGGAATATTGACAGAAAATTTTTTCAAAGTTGTTTTTTATAGAAAATGCTGTCAAAATTTTATTTCTATAGCACATTTTGTCAAAATTTTATATCTATAAAAAATTTATTCAAAATTTTATTACTATAGAAATATTTTTTTCTATAGAAAATTTTGTCAAAATTGTATTTCTATAGAAAATTGAGCCAAAATTTTGTTTCTATAGAATATTTTGCAAAATTTTATTTCTATAGAAAATTTTGCCAAAATTTTATAGTAATAGATTTTTTTTATTAGAAAATTTGGTCAAAATTGTATTACTATAGAAAATTTAGTCAAAATTTTGTTTCTGTAGAATATTTTGCAGAATTTTATTTACTACACAAAAATTTTTCTAAAATTGTACTGTTATTGATACTTTTTTCAAAATTTTATTTCTATAAGAAAAATTTTTATTTCTATTGCAAATTTTCTCAATTTTTTTCTTACTGATACTCACTGCTATAAAAAATTTATTCAGAATTGTATTACTATAGAAATATTTTTTATACCCTGCGCCACACTGTGGAACAGGGTATTATAAGTTAGTGCATATGTTTGTAACACCCAGAAGGAGACGAGATAGACACATGGTGTCTTTGGCAATAATGCTCAGGGTGGGTCCCTGAGTCGATATAACCATGTCCGTCTGTCCGTCTGTCCGTCCGTCTGTCTGTGAACACATTTTTGTGATCAAAGTCTAGGTCGCAATTTAAGTCCAATCGCCTTCAAATTTGGCACATGTTTCTAATTTGGTCAGAATAGAACCCTATTGATTTTGGAAGAAATCGGTTCATATTTTGATATAGCTCCCATATATATCTTTCGGCCGATATGCACTAATATGGACCCAGCAGCCAGAGTTTTATACCGATTTGTTTGAAATTTTGTACAAACATAACACTTTGTCGTATATTTAAGTGTGCAAAATTTGATTGAAATCGGTACAGATTTAGATATAGCTCCCATATATATCTTTCGCCCGATATGGACTAATATGGTCCTAGAAGCCAGAGTTTTGGCCCAATTTGGTTGAAATTTTGCACTAGGAGTACAATTAGTAATATAGTCATGTGTACCAAATTTGATTGAAGTCGGTTCAGATTTAGATATAGCTCCCATATATATGTTTTTCTGATTTCGACAAAAATGGTCAAAATACCAACATTTTCCTTGTAAAATCGCCACTGCTTAGTCGAAAAGTTGTAAAAATGACTCTAATTTTCCTAAACTTCTAATACATATATATCGAGTGATATATCATAAATAAACTTTTGCGAAGTTTCCTTAAAATTGCTTCAGATTTAAATGTTTCCCATATTATTTTTTACTAACATTGTGTTCACCCCTAGTGCATTTGCCGACTTAAATTTTGAGTCTACAGATTTTTTAGAAGTCTATTAAATTCTGTCCAGATCGAGTGATATTTAATTGTATGTATTTGGGACAAACCTTTATATATAGCCCCCAACACATTTGACGGATGTGATATGGTATCGAAAATTTAGATCTACAAAGTGGTGCAGGGTATAAGATAGTCGGCCCCGCCCGACTTTAGACTTTCCTCACTTGTTTCTATATAAAATTTAGTCAAAATTTTATTTCTATAGAAAATTTAGTCAAAATTTTGTTTCTATAGAATATTTTGCAAATTTGCAAATTTTATTTCTATAGAAAATTTTGCAAAATTTTGTTCGCTACACTTTTTTTTTTTAAATTGTATTTCTATTGATAATTTTTTCAAACTTTTATTTCTATAAAAAATGTTGCCAAATTATATTTCTATAAAAATGTTATTCAACATTTTATTTCTATATATTTGGTCAAAATTTGATTTCTATAGAAAATTTTGCCAAAATTTTATTTCTATGGAAAATTTAGTCAAAATTTTGTTTCTGTAGAAAATTTAGTCAAAATTTTATTTACTAGACAAAAATTTTTCCAAAATTGTATGCTCACTGATACTGATTGCTAAGTCGAAAACTTGTAGAAATGACTCAAATTTTAAAATTTTTCAATGAATGAATCATAAAAGCATTTTTGCGAAATTGTCTAAACAATTATAAATATTTCCCAAATATTGCCCGAGTTTTGTAGAAGTCTGATTTGAGATTTTATCAAAATGTAGATCTAAATACAAAGTTGTGCAGAGTATATTATAGTTGGCCCGCCCGACTTTAGACTTTCCTTACATTTTTAGTTTTTGTTAAAATTGTGTTACGTCCCATAACGTTAGATTTAAATTTTAAGTACATAGATTTTGTAGAAGTATATACAATTTTGTCTATATCGATTCAGATTCAAATTCATGCATATCGGAATATAAACCTTTATATAGCTCGCAACAAATTTAAAGGATTTGAGATAGTATCAATAATTTTGGTCCACAAATACATATACTGTTGGTATCTTCTCATATTATGATGGGTATTTATATCATTATTTTATTTATTAAACATTGCCCTAAATTTGAAATATAGAGTTCCATTGGCATCTAATGTGAAATTAAGACCTTTTTTTTTGCACACATAAATAAATATGATACTTTATATCGATCTACTTACAGTACCCCCACAATAGAACTACAAATTAGTGGTATTAAAATGAGATTTAGTTATATTACCCGGAGTCGACTCCGGAGTCGGAGTCGAGCTGATGAAAAATGCTGGAGTCGGAGTCGGAGTCGAGCAAAATTGGCTCGACTCCACAGCCCTGACCGCCAGAACATGGTCTGATTTCCAGGAAAATGTGTGTCCAATAGTACCTCCAGCGTCTCCTCACTGGTCGTTGTCCAATGCCCTCCGATGCTTTAATGAAACCTGGAGCGGAGTTAGTGGATGCTAGTACCTTCCGTAGTCTGGAAGCCTCGGACGTATTCTCAATACTGCTGCAATAAACATTCCAAGAGTTATGCTGAGCCTTTCTCAGTTCTCGCTTGTATCCTCTCAGATTCTTCTTTAATAAAGCAAAGTCCCTGGTGGACTTTGCTTTGTTATAACTTGTTATAACTTGCACGACTTTAGGTCTGGGCTAGTTGTGGCAGCGACTCAATGTTCAATATAAACACCGCATGTCGTCTTGGTCCATCCACCTCATCCAAACGACCAACCTTCCAATCGGCGGTTGGAACATCTGGGTTACATTCCTTTAGTCTGTTTAGTATCGACTCAGGATCAGGAGGGTTTGCAGGTATCCATGCATGTGCTCTAGGTTTAGCCGGTATGTCTTTTTTATGGACTAACTACAAAGCGGCTCCTTCCCAAACATCTCCAATTAGCATCAAAGCAGCTTTAAAGCAATCCCATAGACCTCTGGTCCGCAAATGCTATTAACTTATATCGTCCTTGATACCATCCAGCATCTTGCCGTCGTGGACTTGGTTCGAGAAACTTTTTTCGCACCTCTGAGTAGACACACGACATCGCGTTCTCAATTTCCCCCATTTTTGCTTTGGAACCATACCGTCCAATGCTCCTTTATTAATGATAGCCATCACAAGGCTGTCTTTTGCAACTGAGTCAAACGATCTTTGATCCCGTTTAGAGGATGGCAGTTCATCCGGTGATCGTTCCCTTTTTCCAGCTTCAAGAATTCCTTGAGCCCATTTTAAGGAATCGCGTTGTTTAGCCGACAACGTGCTTGAGTCGACAGATCCTAATTTCTTTGGGATAAACAAAGCATTTCTGCGTTCTTGGAATATCTTTCGTGAGGGATTACGACCTTTTGATGTCGTTACCTTAAAAAAGGTTCGACTTGCCACCTGTCGACCCGTCTACAGGTCGACTTATTGGGCCTGACTGTTGGTCACTGCCCAAATTCATAACTTTAGTCGATACCCGTCCACTGAGCCCTGAAGATAGCAACCCAGTGGATGACTTTGAATTTCGCTGCATGGTGGTTGATTTTCCACCACACGTGAAATTCGTAATAAGTACTTATTATGATGAAATAATCCGCTATTAAAAAACACGTCCGTTCAGTTCGACGGTTGAATAATATGATTGAGTGATGGTAACTTGAATTTATGAAAACTGAATAATTATTTAAATTTATTTTTATACCAATTTTGTTGTTTATATTTTATTGTTGGAAGCTATATACAAACATTAAAATATGAACCGATTTGAACAAAATTTTTTATACTTCAAGAAAATTTCTAGACTTAAAATTTAAATCGGGTAACGTCTTGGATGAAACGCAATATTAGTAAAAAATATGAGAAATATAAAGCTAAAGCCATTTTTATGCAATTGCACAAAAGTGAATTTACGATTTATCTGGCGATACATATTTGGTCGATTGTGCCACATCGAGCGATATTTACACTAGCCGGAGCCCTATCTAACTCTTAACCGATTCTGTGGAAAGTCTGGGGAAATCATGGTTGACGTTAATATATGGCGCTTATCTAAATCTGGACCTTTTGAAATAAATTCGACACAATCGATAGAATGTTAAATAACTCTGTGTGTAGACTATCAAATAAATTGAGTAATTAGAGTAGTCCTACTGAGAATGGTTGTAAAATATGAAATTTCCAACCGTATTTCCCAAATCAAGCGTATATATTTACGAGCTGTTTGAACTAAATTTGATCCTATTAATTTTAATCGGGTGAAATATATATGGGAGCTAAATCTGAACCGATGCCGCTCATATTTTGCTAAAATCCGAGACTCACAATACATTCGAATGTACGAAATTTGTAGAGGATCGGTTGATAGACACGTCAATTACGACCAGATCAGTGATAACTATATATGGCAGCTATATCTAAATCTGAATCGATTTTTATATTTTAGTTAAATTTTCTCTAGAAGTATGTGCTTCACATTTACCATAAAACAGTTTTTTCTGTGTGCAAGCATCTACACGAAAGAAAAAACATTTGGAAAACGTGTATCGAAAACGTTGTTCTTTTGTTGGAGTTTATTGAATTTCGTAGAAAAGTTCAAACTTTTATCACCAACGTTTTTTTTTTTTTTTTGCTAAAAAAATGTTTGCAATAATTTTTGATCCAAAAACACAGTACATTTCGTTTATAACTTGCACTGTTCTTTTCGGATCGTTAATAAGATACATTTTGAAGTTTCTTAGTAAAAATTAAATATAGCAGTATGAAATGCCAGACAACATTTCGAAATCTTGTGGAATCTATGTAAAATTCATTATTTCCGTTTCCAAAAGTTGTGTCTTTAAGAAAGTGGGTAACAAAAGGTATGTTTCTGCTAAAAAAATCTTTACAACGGGCAGTGGGCGCTTAATTGTATGCGTTGTTTGTGCGTTGATGGTTATAGCGATAATTGTCTGTTGATGGCAATAACAGCTACGTATCCCAGTGGATAGTGTGTTGGCTTACAAACTCTACGTTCCGCGGTTCGATTATCGGTCCAGGCGAAAGGTAGAATTTAAAAGAAACTTATAAAATCAAATAATTTCCTCTATGTTGTTGGTATTACAGAAAAAGTTGCTAGGAACAAAACAAACCTGGTGGAAGTGAGAAAGATGTGAGGTAAGATTTAATTAGCCAGAAAGATTTTTTTGAACGTATATCTCAAAAAATATGTACTTTTCTTCCAAACAAACTCAAACAAATCAAAATTTGTTTGTCTAAAATTTCGTTTGAGAGGAAAGATTTTTTTTTGCGTGTAAAATTTTTTTAGTGGCAGTTAAAACTCTCAGTGCTGCTTTATGATATTATAAATCTTTCATAAACGTTTCTAACATATATTGAGTGTCCGCAAATCCGCTACGAACTCAGGCTAAATTATTACTACCAGCGAATTTTGCTTTTGTTCCATCTGCGACAACCGTATAATCAAGTTATCATTCCATACGAAATTTTGTAAACGAATTTGTAGTTCTGGTTGTAACGTAAAGAATGTTTTTCATGAGAAACTTGGAGTGTCAAAGTAAACATTTCACTACTCTTTTAAGAATTGTCTCTATTCCAGGTATTGTCGTCATTTGTTTGAAAAACTGTTCAAATAAAGTGCCCACAATAAAGCCAGGTACACATACTGCTCATTGTTCGACATGAAGGCGGACAGCGTACAATAACTGATACTTGATGGCATCGTTTGTTGTTTTAGCCAATAATTTACGAGGCGGTTGATTTCGATCAAACCCTCCATCCTTATTCACATATTTGCATGCAAACATTTAGTTGACACCTCCCTTTGTAAACCCCAAAATATACTTTGAATGGTTTATTTATGTCTATGCCAATGGACATGCCGAATAATATTATGATGAGAGTATGTTAATACAGCATTGTTCTATATGTCTGCATATTTCCTCACAATGGATCAGGTCTGTAGCATTTACTTAACGACTATAAGAAATATGCATCACAATGGTATTGGGGGAGAGTGGTATTATTTCGTCATTTTGACAAAAGAAAGTGAATATTGTATCTACGTTTCGTCGATTTCGGGAATATATTTATATAAATGATTTTAATATCAGTCCCCAAACTAAAACACAAAAAATGGTTTATATCGGTCCAGATTCAGTCCGTGATGTTAGAATCAAGCCCTTCCTAACTAAACAAAAATCCATAATGGTTAATAATTATACACAGTCACCACATAAACATATCCCCATATTTGGCTTTTTCAGTTTTCGGTGGTGTTGGAATCAACCCACTAAATACCATACTAAAAATCCGTTCAACTGCATTTTGCTAAACAAAGGACAGGAAAGTGATATGTGTTAATTGGAAAATAAATTTGAGTTATGATCTTAATTTTCTGATAGTAGTACAACAGATTCACAAGTACTTTCTGATGTTCGAGTACTCATTTATGTGTATTCCTGGAACACTCTGTTCAATACCTCCCTGTAGGAATGTCTCGAACTCACTCAAAATCAAACTAACTTTTTACTAACTAATTTGAGGCGACTTTAAGTTAACTCATTATTTATGCAGTCTTGGGTCAGTTGAATTTTTCCCAAACTCACTTTTTCTCGATCAGCAATGAGTTACGTTTTTACTCACTCTAAGCTGATGCATATTTAAGTGAAGTAAAGTCATGGAAACAATTCAAATAAACAAACAAAAAATATGTATTGGCTTCTATAACTGTCAATTTGTATTTGGCTTTTTATATTTGTTTCAATTTAGCTTCTATTTTCAGAGAACTTTTGTAATTTTTTGTCACGGTTAGCGGTAAGTAGCATAGAAATGCATAATTCAAACGCAATTTAATAATTAAACTTTCCTTATTTCCACTAGAACCCATTATTATCAGTGAAGGAATAAATGGAAACTTCGAATAAAAGTGTTAAATGGCTGTTTGAGGACGAAGATATTGGGAAATACACTTAAGCGTTTTGGACCTCCCTGACGAATGCCACTTCCATTCAGTGTGCGTCATTACAAAAGTAGGTACAACTCCCTCTGAGTTAAACGAGAAAATTAACACAACACTCAAACTCAAGACAAGATGAACTCAACTAATATCCGAATTTTTACTTACGTTATATTTGATTTATTGTAAAATAATTTTAAAAAATCTGAATTGTTATTATTTTTTAATTAATTCGAAATAAAATGAATCAAAAGTAATAAAACAAAAACAAAATATTTTATTATCCACAAAGAGCTCACCATAAACTAATCAGTTAAGAGCTAACTCATAGTATGCTCATATATTATCAGCCTAAAGCTAACTCACTTTGAGCTAACTTTTGGTTAGCTGAAGCTTATGCAGGTTTGAGTGAGGACTGACTCGTTCCAATGGCAACACGTGTTAAAACTGAATAGGATTTTACATGGGAAATGAGTTAGGATTTGAGTCACCTGTGACTCAGTTATGACTAACAATTTATTAACTTAAAGTCACCTCAATTTCCTACAGGGCTAATACTCTATGCATTACTTTGTAATATGAATACGTGTATTAGCTCGGAACGACAAAAAGAATTTATGTATATGTAACAGTTCAAGTGAGTCGCGATGTTTCGAAAATAACAAAATGATTTGGTCCACATTCTTACCCATACAGAATAGTATGTGCGGCGTATAGCCTTGAGATTGACTACACTAGTTTACACTCAAAATGTACACTTGATGAAAATCAACTTTTCTTATTTTCAGCTGATGAATTCGAAACAAAATATTTAAAAATTTTTTATGGAGCAGTTTTTGAGATATCCCGTTATTTTTAAATTTTCGCTCTTTTTTCACTAAACACAATATATCTCGAGTTAGAAATGTCCGATTATAACGTTGTTGGTACTTAAATGAAAGGTAATAAGATGACGAATAATCGTGTGTAATTGGATCTGTGATACGCATGCCCTGATTCGGTGAAAATTAGGAATTACCGACTTCTGTTGTTTTGTTGTTTTGTGGAATGAAACCTGATCATATTCTGATTAAGAAACAACACAACTGAAGTTAAATATGCGTTTATTTTTATTTGTTTTTTTTGTAAAAAAAGGTCAATTACACAAACCTTATGTCCTATCTCGGCTTATGGTGTTTTGTCATAAGTCCACAGATATATTACCAAATGTTTTTATATTGGATAAATTTAGGCAACCGTGGATGTCCACTTGTTATTGGTTTCATTGTAGTTTTTTTTTTTTAATGAGAAAACGATGTTGAACCCGCTTCATCAAGTTCTTACAAAACAAGATCGTTTGCAAGCACGATTTGTTATTTCTTTGGTTTGACTGCAAGAATGCAAGGAGTGCAAAATTATTGTTATATTGATTTATTGAAAAAATTGCTAGTTTTACATCCCTCATTCGCAACTTCAAACTATTCTGGGTTTTCTTGGTCGAAAATATCCCTCTAAGCTTTTTTGAACATTTTTAGTTAGTATGACAACTGGTTCTTTAAGTTAAAAAGTCTCTTAACAGATTTTTTACTTATAATTAAATAGTGGGGTTACTTCGCTATCAGTTTCTGCTGAAATTTGTTTATGAGCCAGGACAGTCCATCACGTCGTCCCCATAAAATATGAATCACCTCGTGAGTCAATCTTGCCGTTGGTATCCGTCCGTCTGACCATCTATTTGTTGTTCGCAGGATTTCGTTCGCAATTATTACCCGATTTGGATTAAATTTCGTACATGGTGTTGTTTTAGCACAAGGACGAATGTTATTTAGGAAAAAATTGGATAAAATTTGGATATAGACCTCACATATGGACATCGACCAATTCCGACAAATGGGGTCATTTTTTTATTAACTACCCGATTTTTTTTTTTCAAGTTGAACACAAATTCATTGTTCATAGTACCCTTCAAGTGTGTAAAATTTCATTGAAATCGCTTTAGATTAGGGGTTATATATTTGTACCGCCAGATTTTCCCAAATTCGGTCATAATGCCCTTATTTATTAACCGATATTGGCACAACGTAATTTTCAATAGCACTAACTATACCTAAAAAAATCAAGGAATTCGGCCCAGATTTAGATACATTACAATTAGAAATTCATATATTCGAACCGATCTAATTCAGATTTAGCTCCCAGATAAATATATAACAACACTAATTGAGCGAAAATCAATTATAGCTCCTACTTGTACATATGTATATACGTATCACACGAATATAGCCACATTAACGATTAATGCAAAATATCAGACATAAGACCATACTTCTATCACCTATTACACTGAAACAAATATTGTCGTGAGGTCAAAGATTTCATGTCTTTAAAACACGAATGCAAATTTTGCTTAGCAAAGAAGACGCATTTCTCTAATATAAAGGTTTTTTCCTTGTCCAAAAGCCGATAAACTTTTCAATGAAGTCGTATTGTCCTTATAATTAAGTGACTTGACTTACAAATGGGTATCATAACATGAAAGAAAACAAGTATATACGGCCGTAAGTTCGGCCAGGCCGAAGCTTATGTACCCTCCACCATGGATTGTGTAGAAACTTCTACTGAAGACTGTCATCCACAATCGAATTACTTGGGTTGCGGTAACACTTGCCGATGGCAAGGTATCTTAAAACTTCCTAACATCGTCTTCTAAATTACAAGGTAGTCCATACGTAGTATATATTAAACTAAAAAAGTCCGATTAAATACGTATATAATTAAGTTTAAAGTTTCTATAGAAATAAAATTTTGACAACATTTTCTATATAAGTAAAATTTTGACAACATTTTCTATATAAGTAAAATTTGTAAAAAATTTTCTATAGAAATAAAATTTGGATAAAATTTTCTATAGAAATAAAATTCTGACAAAATTTTCGATAGAAATAAAATTTTGACAAAATGTTCAATAGAAATAAAATTTTGACCAAATTTTCTATAGAAATAAAATTTTGACAAAATTTTCTATAGAAATAACATTTTGACCATGTTTTCTATAAAAATAAAATTTTGGTAGATTATTTTTGGCTCGAGTGGCAACCATGATTATGAACCGATAAGGACCAATTTTTGTGTGATTGGGGATCGCCTATATATAACTATAGACCGATATAGACCAATTTTGGCATGGATATTAGCGGCCTTATATTAACACCATGTTGCAAATTTCGACCGGATCGGATGAATTTTGCTCCTTTAAGAGGTTCCGGAGGTCAAATCTGGGGATCGGTTTATATGGGGGCTATATATAATTATTGACCGATGACGACCAATTTTTACATGGTTATTAGAGACCATATACCAACACCATGTACTAAATTTCAGCCGGATCGGATGAAATTTGCTTCTATTAGAGGCTCCGCAAGCCAAATCGGGGGATCGGTTTATATGGGGACTATATGTAATTATGCACCGATATGGACCAATTTTTGTGTGGTTGTTAGAGACCATATACTAACACCATGTACCAAATTTCAGCCGGATCGGATGAAATTTGCTTCTCTTAGAGCAATCGCAAGCCAAATTTGGGGGTCCGTTTATATGGGGGCTATACGTAAAAGTAGACCGATATGGCCCATTTTCAATACCATCGACCTACATCAATAACAACTACTTGTGCCAAGTTTCAAGTCGATAGCTTGTTTCGTTCGGAAGTTAGCGTGATTTCAACAGACGGACGGACGGACAGGCTCAGATCGACTCAGAATTTCACCACGACCCAGAATATATATACTTTATGGGGTCTTAGAGCAATATTTCGATGTGTTACAAACGGAATGACAAAGTTAATATACCCCCATCCTATGGTGGAGGTACAAAAATTTTGGACTAAGGTCAACTTGACTGTAATAATTCAGAAAAATGCTTTAAAATTAATGAAATTGTCTTCAAATCTGTTGTCTTTTTGCATCTTGGCTACAAAACAAAAAAACTTTCAAATATAGGACAGGGTTTTCAACACTTTATTTTAAAGACGTTTTTTACTTCAAACATAGCATAATTTCTACTGGAAATCGAGTCCGAATTTGGAAAATAAAGTTGTCGTTAACCCGTTTTTAAAGGACTTCGATATCATATAAAGCAAAAAATCTGAAAAAACTTAAAATCAAAATTTGCTTCCTTGAAGCAAGTACTCACAACCCATATTTAAAAGAGAAATGTGTCTTAAAAGTATCCTTACTTGTATTCTCCGCTTCTTTGGCTCGGAATCAGTACCAACATTTTTAATGTAAAGACAAAATCTTTGGAACCGGGCATGCGTTTTTTAGTGTAATTAGTGTAACTCTGATTTTGCCGCTTAAGTCGACTCTGATGTAAATGTACCTATACCGAGAAAAAGTAAGCTGTTATATACCTCAGACGAAAATTGAACTAATTGTACTCCACATTTTGATATTTCCACAAAGCGTTGTTAAAAGCTGAAAAGTTTAATACCATGTTGTACTTTTTAATTGCAGTTCACCAAATAACATTCTCTCATAGAAGAAAAAATTAACTACAAGCAAAGAAGTAAATCATTCATTCTGGGAATCGTAGGAAAAGCTGTGGAAATATTCGAAAAAAAAAATAACAAAATTTTACTACTAGTGAATAGTTTTTTGCAATAAAAATAAGTAAAATTTAACATTAATTTAACTATGGATTTTTATTTGTGTAGCTTCCATATATATGTGTCACCAAATTTAGTGATTTAAATAAAGCACCAATTAACATCCCAGCAAAAAAAGCGTCACCAAAAAAGTAGTGAAAATGTGCTTTTTGGATGCGATGAATTTGAAGCGATGAATTTAACATGGACTTGTCATAGGACGGATGTCCAACATTTTTACAGCAGTTGCACTGAGTTTGCATCATTTCTTAAGGTGTGATCCGGATTAAGTGTTTGGGATGTGAATTTAAAAAATTGTGATATTTTACAAAATAAATAGTTCACCCAGAAAAAAGTGACCCCTTCTTTAAGTTAAAATGAACTCATTGTGAAGAAAGTTGAACTTCGTATAGCGCCAAAGACATTTTTATTTGTTTGAACGATGTGCTTTTCGTAGAAATTAGGTATAATGCATTCCATATATTAGTTAACATTTTCCTATATTTATGTACCACTATACTACAGAATGAAAAAATTTAACTGATTTGAATTCATATATGGAATGATTTTATTGAAAATTTTTCATTCATTTGGACAAATCTTACACATTTGTGGTAAAACTTTTACTTCATAATTAGAACTGCTTACCTTCGTTTTTAAATACAATTTTATTTATTTATATAGGCAATTTTTTCTTCAATAAAAGACATGTTTTATTAATATATTGAATATATTTATTAAGAATCAACAGCATCGAATCTCTTTGAAATATTAGTTTATTATTCCACTATTTCCAATTTCCGTGTGATATTATCAACTGTAAAACGCACTTTTTCTTCTTCTTGTACTTTTCACTTTTAATAAGTTGCTGCCTAACGATTTTGTCCTCCTTTTATAATTTCAATACCTACAAATATAAAAAATCATAAACCATTTTTGTTACAAAAGGTTAGCGTCACTGAATATTACCTGATAATTGAAGATTCCAAAATGAAGACAAATGAAAGGGTTGTTATTCTGCTGGTGTTTTCTTTCTCTATACGCCATCACGAACATTGATAGATTTATTTTCAAAAACGAAAATTGTTCTCACTAATTTAAAATAATAAATATTTTATATATTTTATTTGTTATTTATTATATTATTTTACCATATTATTTTTTAACAATCTCTCCGTATACCACAACAACGCGATTCCAACTAAAAAAACAACCCACGCGCAAATATATCGATTACACCCACGCGCACACACATCGATTACGATGACAGGTATCGATTACAGGTAGACAATAGAAATATAGGAAAATTTCCTATATTCCAACAAGTGTGTTTCCTTAAGTTTTGAAAGGATTGCATACTTCTTAGTACGAATGAACTAAAATATTTTTTTATGTCAAGTGTTGTTCGTATGTATGAAAAACTTTCTATTATAAAGGAAGTCGCAATTATCATTTTATAAGAAATTTTACTAATTTTGAGGAAACTTGGTTTTAGTTCGGTTTTTGTTTATTTTTACGAATGCTTTGTTATCGGTTAATAAAATTTTCTTGTTCAGTAGTAAATTCTTATACCCAGCGAAGAAAATAGTATGAGTAAAATTCCATGCCTTATTCTAGTTAATGAACTATTCCTAACTGCTTACAGTTTAGGTTTTTTTACTGAAACGAGTAAATTTTATTATTTCTCACAAAAATTTACCTTAATGGAAATAAAATGGATAAACTATATTGATGAAAAATTTTTCCTTTAGTTTCGAAGGCACTTTTTTCTGGGTGTTGTTTATATTTTGTATGATTTTTAATGCATTCTAACGCTTGCCTGAAACATTTGACCTCAAGTATTTCCACAAATTCGATATTTTTCTAGAATGGATTTAGCATTTTTTTCGACAAAATTTAAATAATTTATACCATTTTATTACTCCTTTCTCTGTTTCTAACATTTTTGAAACAAAAGAAGTTAAACTTACCCTTTAAAATATGAAAATAACGAGTTATAAAAAATTGAATTAAAAGAACTTCCTGAGTAGTTAAAATAAAGAATATCTTTGTAGGACATTTTTTGAAGTGCTTTTAAAGTTGTGCTCTTAGAAGTACTTCCAACTTTTTGCTGGGATGTTCCCCTAATTTTCTTAAATACGGAAAACGGTTCACAGCAAAAACTCCTGTTACCAGGTTTGAGCAGAAATGGTCCGAGTAGCAATATTTTGAGTTTTCAACTGTCAAAAAGTTGAAAATGTCGAAAACGTCATATAACTATAAAAAAAACATAGTAAATATTAGAAATACTTACAGTGTCCTTAGATTTGGTTTCTTGCCTTAGGATTTTAAAATACCTGGTATTAATTAAAGGAATGATATGTAGACAAAACATAGGTAAGTTATTATTTTTAAATTTCCGGTTATATTACAAGAAGTAAGTTTTTGATTACCTGTAATTCTGCCGGAATCTCTAGTGAATACTCAGTTTTGCCTGGGTTATTTTAATAATACTCCACAAATTCATGTGATTAATGATTCAATAGGGGTGGTTTAGATTTTCTCTTCTTTACTCACTTATTTTTTATTTTAATTGGTTCAGTTCGTAAACTATAAATTAAATTTTCTGTGAATCAATTAAAATATTAAATTATTTCGATATAAAAATAAACAAGTTGCTCATTTAATTTAATGATTTTTATAAATTTTGTGAATCAATTTAAATTAAAACATTAATTGATCCGATTACGAAACTGAAAAAAAATGTAGAAAGAGACTATTTCGTAATTAAATCACTGAAAATATGTATGTTTACAGTATTAAAGCTCTGGTTTATCATGTTCGAATACTTAAGTGTGTTGATACCAAATTTTCGTGACATGGAGGAGAAATCCTTTAATGAGAACCTAAGCGTTAAGAGTTTTTCTCTATCTCCCATAAAAAAAAAAACATTTATATATGCAATAGTTACATTGAGCCCCATAATCCTATGATCACATATCATTCAATCTAACTTCTATGGAAAATCATTGCTTCCGTCAGAAGTGCTAACCAGTTCATGGTATTAAATTAATTTCTAGGCCACTTCATTAGAACGCGAAGCAAATAGGGTCAATATTATTCCATCCCCATTACTTTCTTCACTTTGGAAAAGTGATAAATAACAAAGGCTCAATTTGCCACAAAGATAACAGCACTCAACCTAAAAACCAAAGAAATCGAAATGAAAACCAAACAAAAGTTATACCATTTTTCTATTATGTGTCGGAACGGCACAGACGCGGTCGATGAAGGAGAGCCGTCAACCACCCAATAGGCAGTGCTTAATTGCAGCAAGCGCATTAACCCAATTTAGGGAGTATCTGTGTCGGTTGATTGGCTGGTGGTATGGTGCTCTTAGTCTGTTGCGGCGTATACTGTGTGGCATTGCAATTTAAATGCATTGTGTGAGATTAAACGCGACCATGAAAATTTAGCCTTAGGTAAATGAATTATAACAGGCGCTTTTGAAAATCTTTTGTTTCATGTTATTGATTATGAAAAGGATACACAAGAAAGAGTATGTTCCAAATTAAACAGTTTATTGGAGTTGAAAAAGTGTTGAAATAAATGTGTTGAACCCGATAGAAGAAATGACGGCAGACGAACAGCACTGGAACGCCAATGCGAAATAATACTTGATCATATTGAGGAGGCAAAAGATCGACCTTGATAAGACGAGATGACCGCGGATTGAAGAACACACGCAGAAAGGCTATGGTTTTGACCTTGAATTAATGTGGAAACGGTACCGAGGTGGAGCAAAACACCACAAGAGATAAGGGTCAGGTTCGCGTTCTTTTCAGATACGTAAATGCATTTTTATCCAAACTCTTCAACAAAAAAAGATCGGTACTCCAATTGTGTCATCTCAAACTGATTACAAAAATGTTAGGTAAACGGATAGTGCAAATGTTTTCTTTATTGCTAACAATGTAGCGATATCCTGCTTCTTGAAAAGTTATCCAAAACAGCTTTTTGCTACAACAAATGATTTTTGTTTTGTAGTTATATGGTCAAGTGTTACTTTTCTCAAGAACTAATGGCTTAATGACCGTAAATATGAAACATTTTGAGGTTTCGAATTAAAAATTGAGGAAATCTTGACCCTTTCACTACCGATTTAAACCTAATGTTAAAAATCTTACTTTCAAGAAGCTAGCAGTCTAAAAGGTTTTACCCAAATCAATCTGACAATGACATCATGTAGGTACTATACGAGTTTGTTCTGAAACTTTATTACTTGAAATGTGATCAAATTGCCTTACTAAAGTGTTATTTGGCGATAAATAAGTTTGGTGTCGTTTTTGGCTATAAGAACTACCACATGGCCCGGTGGAGAGAGTTCACTTCCACACCATTTGTATTACAGTAGATAAACTGCCCTAGGTAAAATTGGAGCAAATTGCCAGAAAATAAAAAACCTATACATATAGCTAGTCTCTGTTAAATTGTTTAACATACAGGTAAAATGTTTGGTTTTCGCATTGAAATTTTTGCGGTTACGTTATTGATTACGCTTTTAGTGTTTTTAAAAGTCATTAAACCCCAAAAAAGTGAACCCCATAATGACACTAAAGCCAATTTAATTCTATTTTAGTTCATGGAATTATTTTGAGAATGTTTTCTTGTTTTTTAACCAAAAAAAATGGAAAAATTATACACAGAGGAAGCATAAAGATTTACTAAATTTAATAATTTAATTTAGATTTACTAAAATATTCAGAATTTCTAAAAATGCGCCCATCTTCAACTTCGTATGGCACTAAGGACATTTTTGCAGTTTTGAACTCCAATTATTTCCTTCAAACTATGAAACAGCCAAAAAAATTATAAATAATAATTTTTGTGGAATTTGTCGAAAAATATTTACTTATTTTTACAAAATAAATTAACAAATCAATTACTATTGTATAGACATCCCTTGTAATATCATCTAGATAAATCTCAAACTGAAAATATATATTATATAGCAATAAGATAATTTTCAATGAATAAAAAAAATCGATTGATTGATTTGATTATATTTGTGAAATCGGCAAGATGTCTGCGTTTGTAATACAGATTAATTAAAATCTTCTAAGCTTACCTAATTTTTCTAAAATTAACCAAAATTCCCCTTCCTGATGGATTCACTGTTTCTGTTGAGTATTTTTAATCATATATGTTAAGAATTGTATACTTTGGAGGTAACATATAAAATTGAAAGATTGATTTTGAAAGATTTTGGTTTTTAATATACATACATATGTGCCAAATTCGGAGTAAATCATAATGGCCTCTATACACAAAAAGTGAAACCTTGAAATCGGCTATGCAATTTATTCCGAGTAATAAAAGGAAGAATCACTATGGATGTTCTTTTTCCATTAAATATTTTCTGCAAATAATGAATCTAGCATTTACTAATAATGACCGATGGCTGTAGACTTGTGGTGGCAAATGTAATAGACAAAGAAGCTTCACCGTCAAGCGATCTTATCAAGGCAATTCGTTAAACGAAAAGAAATTGAAAGCGCTCCAAGCGTTATCGCAACACAGTTCTCGGCTTCTTCAAATTAATGTAAATCAAGTGTTGCTCATTTTCCTTCTGGAAGGCATTTGCCATTCGGAGTCTTACATCGACCGTTCCCTACATTAGTTTGATAGTGCCTTGGGAGTGGTTCGGTGGGGGAAGGAGTAGTTACCACCATCATCATTATTGGCGCTCATCATCGCCATTGTCATCATATGCAATGTACTATTCTATGGATTGTTAATGGATGATTGTCTTTGGTCGGTCTATCTGCGAGGTGGTTATGGGGAATTCTATTAGGAAAGAAATTCATTTAATGTGGTGGTGTCGGCTCTAGCGGCAATGGGATATTTGTCATTTTCATTATAGAGTTGTCGGAATTGTCAATTGGGTGAATCTTCTTGTCGGCATACTGGGGTCTACAGGGTCTGAGTGGAATTTGCTGTAATTGTAGTTGAATTGCCTTCGATAATGGATTTTCATATACGAGTGAGTGTGTGTGTGCGTATGCACACACTTGTATTTCCACATACCAAAGCATGTAATATATGGGTTGAAGCGGGATGCCACAAGCTCTCTACCATTGGGAGGGAAGATGAATGTGGCTGGGTGCTGTTGATACTGTCTAAGTAGTGGTGGGTTTTGTGGTAGCATTGGCGGTACTTGGAGGGTGACTTCGATATTATATTCCATGATTACACTGTCTGGATCTGCATCAACAGCATTCTTTGTGTGCGGGGGAGATACAACTCTCATAATTTCATACGCATATTTCATTCCATATGATCTCTGTGGAACATGTTGGGATACGTTCATTATGGTCTCCGAAAGCATTTTAATACGATTCATAATTGTTCTTAATTATATTCATACATGGAAGAGAACACAGGGACACACATCATCCCACGCCCCAGCGCACATACGCATTTTCGAATCAGACCGAACCGTACAACTGATAACTATGTTGAAGTCAGCCATGGGGAGGGATTGAAAGTGGAATGGGGCTCTATTGAATGGTATGTTAAGAATGTCCTCTTGTAATTGCAATGGGAGTTATGAAGAGGCATTTCCCACACCCCTACAATCAGAAACACTAAGGGACAATTTACTTATGAGTGACTTGACAGCAAGATTAAATGTGATTTCTTATGATGCTGCCAAATATTTGCACTGAACTCTTTAAAAAATCGGACATGTATTTACGCGTATGTATATTTGAAGAATTTCTGATGAATTTCTGACTTTTTCCACTATGCCACACTGAAAAACAGAAAAAAGAAAGAAAGAAATTTTTAGAAGGTTCACATTTTTTTTTTGATTGCAATATTAACATTGTTTTTGTGGACTGAATTAATTTAGGTCGAAGTCAAGTCCGGATAAAAAGGCAAAATTCATTCAAAGATAAAGCAGAATTTTCAAAAACATTCAATTCAATAAATTTCGAATCATAGTTTTTGAAATCATGTGGATTTGCTTAATTTCTTTATGGTCAATTCCCACAGATTGGTCAATTAATGAAAGTTACATAAATTATATTTATTGATTCATCACGATTGTTCTCAGAAAAGAAAACCAGTCATATCAGTTTAAACAATAAACAATTATATACACCAGTAAGTCGGGCCGGGCCGAATGTTTAATACCAACCACCATGAATCAAATATTATAGTTTCTTTTGAAATTTCAGGACAGATATTCTCCCAAGGGGGGTTTGATGACAGATATTATCCCAAGCAGAGCACTTCAACCAATTCCCGAAGATTAATCTAAATATTTTACTTATGAAGACTATATCAGATTCTGGATTTATAAGAACCATGTTTGTTTGAGTTTTAGAGAAATCATTAACATCTCTTTTAAGCATGCAAGAAAATGATGAAATAACGCCTGGATTGAATCTATAATCTGTAGATTTTCAACCCCCATTATTTAAATAATTACGAGAAGTAAAATCTGTAAATTTTAAAATCAGTTTCAAGCAATTTTCATGATCAGTGCGCCTTCTATACCCTCAAGAAGTGAAATCGGTTTATTCGAAGGCCTTATCAAATGGACCGATAAAAACTAAATCCGATATACTTTTTTTTGACCGATACTCACCATTTTGGGCTCACCTCTTTATGGTCGTAAAGTATCTCTAGACTTCCAATTTCAGGTAAATTGGATAAAAACTATGGATTCTAGAAGCCCAAGAAGTAAAATCGGGAGATCGGTCTATACACACAAAAAAAATTTTTCTGATTCAATCACGAAATTAATTGATCCAATTAATGTTTAATTGAAATGTCATCAATCACAGAAATTATAGTATCAATTAAAAAATTAATTGAAGGTCACTTAAAAAGTTAAAAAAATAATTGATACTTTTATTTTTGTGATTGATTTTTGTTTCAATTAAAAAATTTTTTGAATCAATTAATTAAATATTTTTTAAAACTCAATTAAAATTTTAATTAGAAAAATTTTCCTGAAATTTTTTTGTGTGTATAGAACATATTATGTTTGGGATGTAACATTATATATATATATATATATATATATATATATATATATATATATATATATATATATATATATATATATATATATATATATATATATATATATATATATATATATATATATATATATATAATGTTACATCCCAAACATAATATGTTCTAACATATGAACATATCGTATGTCGCAAATATGTTATGCTAGTTTATGAACATTATATGGTTGCACTTAAAAATAATGTGTTAAAAGCTTTGAGTTCCAAACATATAGTTTCTACACCCAAACATATGAAAAACAGTAGTTTTCTTCCGTGTATATGGTTAGCTTTATACAATGAAGGAAGTCAGATTTGTCGTTTCATAAGAAATTGTACTAAATTTGAGAAAACTGATTTTAGTTAGCCTCCAAGACGCATTTCTCTAATATGAAGCAGGACCGTCTTTCCCACTGGGCACTCTGGGCACGTGCCCAGGGCCCCGCGATAGATAGGGGTCCCCTAGTTCCTGCAAGATTGCTGAATTTTATTATGAAGATGTTAATGAGAAAGAGTTAGAAAAAAAATTTTTGCATTTATCTTGAAAATTTAAAATTGTGGACAGTGAAAATGAGGGAACTAATTCTATGTTAAAAATATATCAACTTTTGAAAGAAAACAACATTGAAGACAAATTAAAAAAGTAGAAATCGCAATGAGTATCTTTTTAAGGATAATGGTTACTAACTGCAGTGGTGCAATGGTTAGCATGCCCGCCTTGCATCCACAATGCCGTGGGTTCGATTCCTGCTTCGGCCGAACACCTAAAAGTTTTTCAGCGGTGGATTATCCCACCTCAGTAATGCTAGTGACATTTCTGAATGTTTCAAAGCTTCTCTTAGTGTTTCACTGCAATGTGGAACGCCGTTCGGACTCGGCTAAAAAAATGAGGTCCCTTGTCATTGAGCTTAACATGGAATCGGGCAGCATTCAGTGATAAGAGAGAAGTTCACCACTGTGGTATCACAATGAACTGAATAGTCTAAGTGGGCCTGATATATCGGGCTGCCACCTAACCTAACCAACTAACTGCAGTGGGGATCGTTCCTTCTCCAAACTAGAGGTGTGCACGTGAGTAATATTTTGCTCACGCTCACGCACACTCACGACGGAGAAGTCATATTCAAGCACGATATTTTTTTTGGTATTACTCACGCTCACGCACGCTCACGAAAAGAAAATTTGCACCCACGCACGAAAATCTTTTAAATGTCGTGACTCACGAATAATTTTATGAGTGATTTACCTATAGAACCTGACTGAAAACATGAGTATGGGTAAAATCGAGTGCGTTATAAAACTCTTACCACCTAGGATGTCACTAAACTAAATGAATTCAACTAGTAAGCATTTTATGTTCGTAAGCGGGATTATTTTCGTGAGTGTGTTTTTCCGAAATTCGAAGTTGCTCTGCTCTGTCGCGTATTCTAATCGATTTTATTTTATCGCTACAGTTGAACTCTCTATTTCACTAAACTCTCTATTTCACTAAAGTCAATTTAACTTTGTTTTAGTTCATGGAATTATTATGTTTGGAGAAAGTTTCCTTTACTCCAATAATTTTTTGCGTTCGTTAGATAAATTAACTAAAAAATGGGAAAACATTGTACACAAATTAAGCATAAAGATTTACGAACTTCGTATTTCTCACAAAATAGTTCATTTTTTCTTTAAATTTGTAAATTTTACTACAAATGCGTCCATCATGAACTTCGTATGTTCCTAAAGACATTGTTGCAATTTTGAACTCCAATTTTGTCCTTCAAAATTTTCTTTAACAAGTGAAAAAACTTATTTATGTATAATAAATTTTCTTGAATTTGTCCAAATATATATATATATATATATATATATATATATATATATATATATATATATATATATATATATATATATATATATATATATATATATATATATATATATATATATATATATATATATATATATATATATATATATATATATATATATATATATATATATATATATATATATATATATATATATATATATATATATATATATATATATATATATATATATATATATATATAGTCAATTTTCAAAAAGGTTTTTTGATAAAAGGTCATAATCGCGCTGAATATCCATGCAGATGGCATAGCCGGAATGCTTTCGGCAATATGACATTAGATAAACTCTTTTTGTAAACTTCCGACAGCATACTACCCTCGACTCAAGACCATAATATTGGCCCCACCATGATTGAAGTTACTTTTTGTATTTTTTGGATTCATGCTTTCCTTGCAGCCTTCGTACCATCCGATCCATGCAAGTTACATTTTGAGTCGTAGGAAAACATATCTACTGCTCCTGAGGCCATTTAAGGTATTTTTGTGAAAAATTGAAGGCGCGATAACCTAGTTTTCTTTGAAATAAGTGATTTTTGACATTTTGGTATAATTGCACTCCGACATCTAATGCTCTACATCTGATCGTTATGGTTAATATACCCAATTTGAATTTAATTTTTGAGTTCTTTGGATGATATTTGATTGAGTTGTTGCATAGTTCTTTTGATTATAACATATGATCTTCTTTTGGCGTAGTCTTAGGTTTTCTTCTACCCCAGTGTACAGTTTTTGTGCATCCACTGTTTATAACTCGAGACGCAGTTGGTTTTTGCATATTGTACGCTTCCGAAATTCGTTTTTGTGATACCCCACCTTTAAAATCATCGATATTTTGCTTTTTCTTATGTTGATTATGCTTATTGCCGGTAATTTTGTCGAATTATTCAAAAAATGGGGCATAAAGGCCAATGACGATCAAATTAACAGGTTGGCTGATAAGTCCCCGGTCTGACACATAGATGGCGTCGCTAATAATGAATGCATATTATTTTTGTATAGTACCAACCTTCAAATGATTCGTGTCAAAATTTGACATCTGTAAGTCAATTAGTTTTTGAGATAGAGCGTCTTTCGTGAAGCTACTTTTGTTATTGGGAAAAAATGGAAAAAAAGGAATTTCGTGTTTTGATAAAATGCTGGTTTCTGAAGCGAAAAAATACGGTGGAAGCAAACACTTGGCTTGATAATGAGTTTCCAGACTCTGCCCCAGGGAAATCAACAATAATTGATTGGTATGCAAAATTCAAGCGTGGTGAAATGAGCACGGAGGACGGTGAACGCAGTGGACGCCCGAAAGAGGTGGTTACCGACGAAAACATCAAAATATCCACAAAATGATTTTTAATGGCCGTAAAATGTAGTTGATCGAGATAGCAGAGACCTTAAAGATATCAAAGGAACGTGTTGGTCATATCATTCATCAATATTTGGATATGCGGAAGCTCTGTGCACTGAAAAAACAGTGAACCCTTTTCCATTGCAAAATGAACTAAACTGTAGTAATATTGACCATGATTTAGCCCTTAAGATTTTTTTTCAACTTGTCTAGTTTATAATTCTCTTATATTTTAGTTCATCTATAACATTGTATTTTAGTTCATTTTTACAACACCATAAGATTTATATACCCATACCAAGTTAAAAAGTCAATATTATTTTGGATTACTTGCTTATTTTGTGTGAAACCCGATAATAAAAATTGGTTAACAGTCTATTTAAAATGTTGACAACTAAACTATTTTTAAATCAATCCTTCCACAGTACAGAGAAATTAAATAATTAAAGTAACAACAAATCGTTTTACTATTATGAAAATGTTAATACATTAAAATTAAACTTTCTTTAAGCAAAAGTACTTTATTATAAAAACTTATGATGAAAGTTCTTATTACAATGTTTTTTGTGAATAAAAATTATGGTCACGTGGAACAGAGAGTAGTTCATTTAAACTCGCTGTTTGGACATTTTGACTTATCCTTTTTTATTCATCGTAGGTAATTTTTTCACATATCTTGCTGGAAAAAAATGGAAGCAATAATGAAAATTGTTAAAAATTAACACCATGTAATGAAATATAATTTTTTAATTCTTCATTTTAGCTTGTAACTTACCATATTTAGGGGCATTTTATCAAATGGTGTAAGGAATTCAACTTTTCTTTGGAAAACGTATCTCATAAAATTTGTACCTGAAACAATTAGAGAAATAATGAAGTATTCTATATAAACTCATAAAACTGTGTTGTTATCGATGTGAAGGATATAATAAAATAAATATTCTAGTTGAAAGAAAGACAAAGTTTGAATATAAAACTTACCAATTCTCTATTAATTGTACGCTGGGGGAAATATAAAAAGTTGTCCAAATTTATTTGGGTTACTCTGAAATTAAATATTTATTTTTTACATTAATTAAAATTATTAAATAGGTTTCCAAAAAATCTAATGAAAAAAATTAGACAGTCATCATTCGTCAAAATGACGACACGTAATTTAATTTTCGATTTAAAATGCATTTTAGTCTATTCGGAAATGGTAAGTTTAAGTTATACTAAGTCGACCGTTTTATGAATTTTTGTTTTATACTACTTAAAACCAAATTGAATAAGAAAATAAATTCAAGTTTGGTTCACTTTTTCGCCCGCGATGAAAATTATAGCGTCTTGAAATGAGCCGTAGTCAAAATGAGGAAGGATGACGTTAATGTACAAAAAAAGGGATGACTGTACAGGGTTAAAAGAAAGTTAAAGAATTCTTACCAATTCACTATTAAATTACAAGCAAAGGAGTACTAAAATTTTTTCCAAATTTTTAAGGCGTTATTCTGAAATTAAATATTTGTTTTTTACATTAAAAATATTACATTGGTTTCCAAAAAATTTGATTAAAGAAATACTGAAATAAGGTATTAAAAACCTGTAATTTTGATGATAAAAATGTCATAAAAACGTAAATATTCTAGTTGAAAGAAAGCCAATTTTTAAAAGAAAACTTACCAATTCTCTATTTTTTAAATTTGTTTGAATCCATCTGGAGTTGCTCTGAAATTATTGCTTTTACAACAAAGAAAAACATCAAACTGGTTTCCAAAAAAATTAATTAACAAATAATAATATACATAAAAAATATTCTTTTTAAAAGAAAGTCATATTAAAAATATACTTACCAATTTATGACTAAACTATACGCTGAGATTACCAATTTATGAAAATTTCAATACACTTTCAATTTCAACATATTGTACTAAATATTCTTAATAACTTTTTTCTAAACTACCGATAAAATATTAATAACTTTCATTTAAAAGGTTTAATAAACAAACACCAATATATGTCTCAAAAATTCAAAATATTCCATGTCTTTATATTCCCTTGTTGCATACCAGCTAAAAAGATGCAACAACCCACGCCAACGCCAACTATACAACTGAAGCATGCCAAACAAAACCAAGCAAAGCCAAAACATTCCTACAACAACAAAAACACATGTGCCTTTATTGAAAACAACACCTCATCCAGCCAAATAAAGCATCCACGAATAACAAACACACACAAATCACTAAATGAACAAAAATAAAAACAACCCCACGCTCATGTATACACAACAAAACTCAAGTAACATCATATTTACATTAATCACATCCCACTATGCCGTTAAAGATCTCTGTACTATGCATTAGTTCATCGCATCTGCTGACAATTTACTCTAAGAATAATATTCGTAAAGGCACACCAGTTAATGAACGATGAAACGTTTAACTTAAAATTTGCAAAATTTTCATGAAATGTTATCTACCATTTTTGACGAAAATGTCTATAAATTTAATTACATGTGAACTAAAAATATTTCATTGGGTAATTTTTTACCAACAATTATTAACTATAGGAATTGTCAGTAAGAAATTGCTATCCACTTTCAAGTTCATTTTTCGTAAAAAAATATTTTCTCATACAAAAAAATATTATAGTAAATTGCACTTATTATTTAGAAAATACTTTACATTTCACAAGTAGATTTATAGCATGACAAACGAATTTTTAACTACCAGTTAAGAAATTTTTTAAGGAAATTTCCATCGTATTTTGTAGGCCATGAACTAAACGATTGCTACTTAGAATTTGTAAAATTTCCTTTCGAGTAGTTAATTTTCGTTGAAGATACGAAAAATGAACTAAAATTCTGGAAAATTCTTGTAATAAATTATTGTAAAAATCTTCTTAAATTTACGAGACACTTTTTTTTCTGTGTGCAAAGTGGGTGCCGCGTGAGCTCACATTTGACCAAAAACAACAACGTGTTGATGATTCTGAGCGGTGTTTGCAGCTGTTAACTCGTAATACACCCGAGTTTTTCCGTCGACATGTGACGATGGATGAAACATGGCTCCATCGATTATCTTGAGAAGGGAAAAACCATCAACAGTGACTATTATATGACGTTATTGGAGCGTTTTAAGGCCGAAATCGGCAAAACAGGCCCATTCCACCAAGACAACGCACCGTGCCACAAGTCATTGAGGACGATGGCAAAAATTGATGAATTGGGCTTCGAATTGCTTCCCCACCCACCGTATTCTCCAGATCTGGTGATCGGCGAAAGTGAGGCCTATTGTGAGGCAAAACCGAAGGAGTACTACCAAAATGGTATCAAAAAATCAAAAGGTCGTTATATATATATATATATATATATATATATATATATATATATATATATATATATATATATATATATATATATATATATATATATATATATATATATATATATATATATATATATATATATATATATATATATATATATATATATATATATATATATATATATATATATTCGTAACTTTTACTACAAATGCGTCCATCATGAACTTCGTATGTCACTAAAGACATTAGCAATTTTGAACTCCACGGTTTTCCTTCAAACTACAAAATTCTCTTTAAGAAGTGAATAAAATTCATTATGCCAAATAAGTATTTGTCGAAAAATATTTACTTACTTTTGGGATATCGGCGTGATGCCAGCGTTTGTAAAACTGTTTACTTAAAATTTTCTATAAAAAAATCAAAATTTTCTACAATTAACAAAAAGTTTTCTTCCTGGTGGGTTCACTGTTTTTCAGTGTATATTTATAAAAAGAATATTGTTTGAATCAAAAAAACACAATGGTCACGATCTCAATGGTATTCGTTAAAAATATTTTTCTTCCAGTTAAAAGAACATGGTCACAGCTTAAATTATTTTTTATCTTTATGAAAAAAAACTTTTTTCGTCGTAGAAAAAAGGACGCAACTTGAAAAAAGAAAACACAAAACTAACTTTATTTATTTATTTATAAACTAATTCATTGTTTATTTGTATTTCTAATGTTGTGCAAGCAAACATCACATATTTTTACACACTCTATTTTGGTACAATTTCAACAATAAGTAATCATTCCATGTTGACGTCATGCCCATCAAATGTACCAACGCACACATCATGTAACTGCAAATAAAAATAAATTATACCATATAGCAAAATGCAGAACAAAACAGGTACATTTTTCAATTACACTTCCCTCTTTTGTGTTCACATAAAACCACGTGCCACTTCTGAATAAATAAATTAACACAATAATTCCATGTTCTTCGTCCATTCCAAACAACAATCAACACACGACTGATGCGCAAAATGAAAATCATGTGAACCTGATCAATGTTTTTATAAAATGAATGAAAAAAGTTACAAAATTAAATGGTCACGAAAAAAATGTACATGGTCTTTATGGCCATGGTTCTAGACATGGCTCATCATTTCATTGCTGGTCATGATTTTCCCGACATTTATCCTACCCTATTTAAAGGCTTATTGCCAGCATACATTTTTCTCTGCGAACACTATTTTTACAAAGACAAAATACATGATTTTCGCGACAATTACATGTTCTAGATAAGCATTAAATGGATGCGGCAACCATGTCCAAATATGTTTTTATACCCTGCTCCACACTGTGGAACAGGGTATTATAAGTTAGTGCATATGTTTGCAACACCCAGAAGGAGACGAGATAGACACATGGTGTCTTTGGCAAAAATGCTCAGGGTGGGCTCTTGAGTCGATATAGCGATGTCCGTCTGTCCGTGAACACATTTTTGTAATCAAAGTCTAGGTCGCAGTTTTAGTCCAATCGACTTCAAATTTGGCAAAAGTGTGTGTTTTGGCTCAGAATAGATCCCTATTGATTTTGGAAGAAATCGGTTCAGATTTAGATATAGCTCCCATATATATATATTTCGCCCGATATGGACTTATATGGCCCCAGAAGCCAGAGTTTTACCCTAATTTACTTAAAATTTTGCACAAGAAGAACAATTAGTACTATAGTCAAGTGTGCCAAATTTTATTGAAATCGGTTCAGATTTAGATATAGCTCCCATATATATCTGTCGCCCGATATAGACTAATACGGTCACAGAAGCCAGAGTTTTACCCAATTTGGTTGAAATTTTGCACAGCGAGTAGAATTAGCATTGTAGCTAAGCTTGCCAAATTTGGTTGATACCGGTTCAGATTTAGATATAGCTCCCATATATAGCTTTCGCCCGATTTACACTCATATGACCACAGAGGCCAATTTTTTGGTCCGATTTAGTTGAAATTTTGTACAGGGAGTAGAATTAGCATTGTAGCTATGCGTGCCAAATTTGGTTGAAATCGGTTCAGATTTAGATATATCTCCCATATATAGCTTTCGCCCGATTTACACTCATATGACCACAGAGGCCAATTTTTAACTCCGATTTAGTTGAAATTTTGCACAGGGAGAATAAGCATTGTTGCTATGCCTGCCAAATTTGGTTGAAATCGGTTCAGATTTAGATATAGCTCCCATATATATGTTTTTCTGATTTCGACAAAAATGGTCAAAATACCAACATTTTCCTTGTAAAATCGCCACTGCTTAGTCGAAAAGTTGTAAAAATGACTCTAGTTTTCCTAAACTTCTAATACATACATATCGAGCGATAATACATAAATAAACTTTTGCGAAGTTTCCTTAAAATTGCTTCAGATTTAAACGTTTCCCATATTTATACCCTGCGCCACACTGTGGAACAGGGTATTATAAGTTAGTGCATATGTTTGTAACACCCAGAAGGAGACGAGATAGACACATGGTGTCTTTGGCAATAAGGCTCAGGGTGGGTCCCTGAGTCGATATAACAGCAGCCAGAGTTTTATACCGATTTGCTTGAAATGTTGTACAAACATAACACTTAGTCGTATAGTCAAGTGTGCAAAATTTGATTGAAATCGGTTCAGATTTAGCTCCCATATATATCTTTCGCCCGATATTGACTTATATGGCCCCAGAAGCCACATTTTCGGCCGAATTTGGTTGAAATTTTGCACTAGGAGTACAATTGGTAGTATAGTCAAGTGTGCAAAATTTGAGTGAAATCGGTTCAGATTTAGATATAGCTCCCATATATATCTTTCGCCCGATATGGGCTAATATGGTCCTAAAAGCCAGAGTTTTGTCCCAATTTGGTTGAAATTTTGCACAGGGAGTAGATTTAGCATTGTAGCTATGTGTGCCAAATTTGGTTGAAATCGATTCAGATTTATATATAGCTCCCATATATATCTTTCGCCCGATATGCACTTATATGGCCCCAGAAGCCAGAGTTTTGGCCCAATTTGGTTGAAATTTTGCACTAGGAGTACAATTAGTAATATAGTCATGTGTGCCAAATTTGATTGAAATCGGTTCAGATTTAGATATAGCTCCCATATATATGTTTTTCTGATTTCGACAAAAATGGTCAAAATACCAACATTTTCCTTGTAAAATCGCCACTGCTTAGTCGAAAAGTTGTAAAAGTGACTCTAATTTTCCTAAACTTCTAATACATATATATCGAGCGATAAATCATAAATAAACTTTTGCAAAGTTTCCTTAAAATTGATTCTGATTTAAATATCTCCCATATTTTTTTACTAACATTGTGTTCCACCCTAGTGCATTAGCTTAAATTTTGAGTCTATAGATTTTGTAGAAGTCTATCAAATTCTGTCCAGATCGAGTGATATTTAAATGTATGTGTTTGGGACAAACCTTTATATATGGCCCCCAACACATGTAATGAACTTTTTGATGTTACCCTCATAATATTTTTCTCATAGAAAATATATCGAGAAAAAAAATTATTAATAATAAATAAAATCTATATTTTTTTCATTGAAAATTCCGAAAAAATATTTAGGCATTTGTAAATTGGCATAAGGAAATAACTTTGTTTTGGTTTAGTTTTGGCATCATTTATTTCAACCTTTTGATTAGGTTGAAAGCATAATCGATAGCTTAAATTATCGATGGAATATTCCAATTAAATTGACAGTTAAACATACGCCTCTCTTTCTAGTTACGCTATTGATAGGTTTCTTGCTTCGTTTAATTTCAATAAACTTCCTTTTTCTTTCACATTCTGAAGCGAACGCATCGAAGACAAAACGTGAAGTTTAAGAAATATTTTTCAAGTAAATTTTAAATTAATTTTTTTTTTTTTGAGACAATTCGAGTCAATTGAAATTTATTAAGCAATTATCAGTAGTGACTGGAAATAATAAAATCACAGAAATACTTCATCCAAATTTCTGGACGGATTCTGTCCGAAGGATTTTTTCTTTGGATCAGTCCATATTGGATGAGGACATAACTACCTTGCGAGTCTTGTTGGGAAATCCTCATAACATTGTTGGAGAAAGATACATGTACTGCAAAACGTGGGGAAAACAACCCGAAATATAGTCGAAAAACATCTAACGAACGCATTTACATCATTGCGAATTTACATCAAGAAAAGTGAACGAGCTTCTGTTTCTAAATTTCGAATATAAATTTGCTGAAAATCCCGGCTTAAATTGATTTCCATCAGCTGAAAATATTTTTTGCGATTTTGCCAGAATCCCGCTAAATTTCCTGCGTTACCATATATGCCATTGCAGCATAACTATAAATTGTATATACTACATAATTAACTAGTATTGAGAAGGGCAATTTTATTAGTATTTTTGTCATAAATTTTGATCTAAGCCTCCTAACTATGCTAAAATTTTTTAATTAAAATTTAGCTTAATCTCCATAATCATAAACTAAAACTGTAAAACCCTAATATCCATGTTGCATTTGATCAAACATGCTGCAATCATAATACACATTTATATGGAATATAATTCGTTGTAACATGTTTGATACCATTTGATATCTTTGCATTAATTTACACCTCTTAGAAATTGCAACATTATCGAAAATAACAACAAAAAATAGTATATGTAAAGCAAAAATTGATAGGATGACAGAAAGAACATGGTCCATTTCACTTTTGATGATCTCCATTTTTGTTTTGGCATTACAGTCTTGGTTTGACTTTGAAGAGTAAGGAAGAAAGATTGATAATTTGTATACATTGGAAAAAAAACATAAAAACAACAAAGTTTAAAACAAAATGGAGAAAGTGCAAATTGATCATGTTGAAATATCTGAAGTGTCCAAGAAAATTTATTAAGAAAATATTATACACAAATTTAAATGAATTAAATTTTTTAAAACTAGAAAATGCAAAATGTGAGTAAAATTGTGTAAAAAAAGAAAAAAAAAAACATATATTGAATAACATAACGAAGTAAAGTGATTAAAGCCCTAATAGTAGCCAGATTAATTATTAGTGATCTTGTATGATAAAAACTATTTTTCATTAATCTTGGCTCCACAGCAAAAAAGTTAAGCAGCCCAGCATCAAACGACGTTGAAAAGGCCTCTTCAATCGACAGCAGATGTTCTGGGGTAAGTGAATTGTTTTTTTGTAAATTCTTTCCACCTGTGTAAAGTGTAAAAGAAGGTTAGAAAATTTAGAGAGCTTGGTGAAAGTGTTTTAATTTTTTTGCATATTTCTTTTCGTGGAGTTTTGTACCGGTGTTCAATGATTTTGTTGTCGCACATGCATACTTGCAGTGTTCACCTTACTAAATCTAGGGACATATATTCGATACACTAATTATTACGTAAAACACATAATGACAGAATAAATGTTAATCGTTTCAATGAAATAATCACAATACGAGATTATTTAATAATATGCAAGAAATTTAAAATTTGTAATTCAATTTTTTTCTGGCTTTAATTATTTTCCCTTCTATGATATCATTTTCTTTATTTAATTTTTTTCATCTGTTCGTAAATCTAACGGTTTAAAACCAATTGAAAATTTAAGTATTCTATTTTGAAGTTTTGCCACATAATTTTTTTTATTTCTCTGTTATTTAGATTTAAATTTATATTTAATAATTATGATTTGAAATAAACAAAATTGTATATATTTTGAAAATATGGAGTTCTAAACTGAATTATTGAGTTTTCCTATACAGATGATGGTGATGATAAAATAGTCATTTTGTTTTAGATTTTAATTTGGGGGTTTTACAAAATTTACATGCACGTAGAACTCAGGAAGGGTGGGGAAATTATGCATGGAGATCCTGAAAACACCTAGGATCCGTCATTGTTTAAAGTATTAAGCCAATACCTCTTGTTGTAAAATTTCTCATTTGTTACTAACATTTGTTACAAAATAAATACCCCAAGTATTCTGTTTTTGTTGCAATTTAGTAACTCATACCATTTTTCCTATTAATTAATTTTTTAGTATATTAAAAAAAATAGGGAGTCTTAAAATTTATTATTGGAATGTTTAAACAGACAAACGTTGAGGAAGGGCGAGAACCCCCCAGCCGACTGCCTAGCTAGCCTTTGTGATGACTCCCGTAGTCCTAGCTTTTGGTGTTTGTCAAAAATGAGTTTCCTGACAGGATTCTCAAAAAAGGACATTTTTCATAAAAATGTTTTCTAACACTGAAAAGTGGCATTACACACATTTGACGGATGTGATATGGTATCGATTTTTATCTACAAAGTGGTGTAGGGTATAATATAGTCGGCCCCGCCCGACTTTAGACTTTCCTTACTTGTTTTTTACTAACATTGTGTTCCACCCTAGTGCATTAGCCGACTTAAATTTTGAGTCTATAGATTTTGTGGAAGTCTATCAAATTTTTCCAGATCGAGTGATATTTAAATGTATGTACTTGGGACAAACCTTTATATATAGCCCCCAACACATTTGACGGATGTGATATGGTATCGAAAATTTAGATGTACAAAGTGGTGCAGGATATTATATAGTCAGCACCGCCCGACTTTAGACTTTCCTTACTTGTTTTTTTCTGTGCGTGTACTATTGCTTTAACAAGGATCAACGAAGCCTTATAAATTATTATCACTTTGAAATAAATGTACACTCAAAAATTAGTAAATTCACCAGGACACTAACGTCAGTTTAACTATATTTCATTTCCCATAAATGATTATGTTTTATTTAAATTTTACCCTACACTTTAATAATAAGAAACAAGAATAAAAACTAAAAAAGAAACAAGAATTATGCATAAATTGAGCATAAGGTTTTTCTAAATTCGTATTACTCACAAAATAGTTCAGAGTTTCTTAAAATTTGTACATTTTACCCCAGCCTGAACTTTGTATGGTGCTAAAGACATTTTTGATGTTTTGAACTCCAAATTTTTCCTTCAAAATACCAAATTTCATCTAACAATTAAAAAAATTAATTATGTCTAATAAATTTTATTGAATGTGTGATATCGGCGTTTTTAATATAGTTTAGTTAAAATATGCTAAAATTACCCTACATTTTCTTACTGGTGGTGTTTGAATATAACAATTACTAATATTAAAAATAAAATAGTTTTCTTTTGTCAAAATGCCAATGACTGTAGCCCGAACTTTAAGCTATTGAAGAAAGGACGTGGAAACCTAAAAAAATTATCCACAGACTGTATAAGGCAGTGATTAGGCCTGTAATGCTGTCGTCCACTTTAGTTAAAGTTCAGAGAAAGGCGTATAAAATATAGAGGGGCAGCACTGATAAATGGAGATGTCACGATGGTCTTGAAATTCTATGTAAGGGATAGCTTACATATCCCTTAGCAACAATGATAAAATTTGATGAAAAAAGTAAATTCAAGTATAATTTTCGGCCTCCATTATTCTTCGTGAAACCCGAATATTGAAATTTTTATAGAAGGAATCCAAAATGAAGTAGCGAATACCAGACCTATAGCCTAAAATAAATTCCCCAGGGGTTTCAGCATCATTTCCATGCAATGGCCACTCCACATCTCTTGCCCTCAATTTTCTTTATCTCCATATTGGACACGTTAAACAAATATGGAGTGAACACGAAATTTGCCATGGTCTGTGCAAATAGCCTCCAGAGGAATTTGTCGTGTAGAGAATGAGAGTGTGTGTGGTCCACATGAGATGTAAACAAACAGCAGATACACAAATTAGTATTCCCTAATGTAGTGGTGTCCCATTTGCCTGAGACCAGCGCAAGACATCCTGTCGTGCTGTTCCTTGCGTTGTGTAAACAAGCGGTGGTCAATTCTAAACATCATGCAAAACAAATAATTTTCTAATATTGAACACAGTAACTCTTCACACTCCATTGGATATGTTTGAGTGTTCTTCTTTTCCTCATATCATGATGGTGGTTGTGTTGGTACCAACACAGCTTGTCAAGGCATCTTAATGGGTTGAAACCTTAATATGATTTCAAGGCTCCCTGAGGAACTAAGGAACATTGCCATATTTATATGTTCACCAGTGAGTCATCAAAGGGGCATCGATGTCTTCCCAATAAACAAATATTGTCAAATTGGGAAAGTAATTTGTGATGGCTCTCTGTGCATAGTATTTTGTTAACACAACTATAAGATTATGACAATGACACACATCCCATAAATCCCATTCCAAAGTATTCATCATAGAAAGTACACAGTAAAAAATAAACTGTCTTATGGGGAAAATGAATAACCTCCTGCGAAAATTAAACTAAAGTGTATACCAATTTTGAGATTTCCATAATGCGTTGGAATTGTAACTCCCATATACGAAATTAATACATCTGATAAAGCAAAAAATAACTAAAAGTAAATAAAAATGAATTAAGTTTTAACATCCGTTTAACAACGGTTTTGTTTGTTCTGTTGTGTAAGGATACTAGTAATATGTCAAAAGAATAACATGTCCCAGCAAAACAGAGCTTCCAAAAAAGTTGTTTGGATCCCCATTTGTCATCCGGAAGTAGTGCAAATTTGGATCATCTGCAATGTATTTTACATGGTCTTGTCATAGGACGGAAGTACTCCATTTTTGGATCCTTTGCATTGCTTTAGAAGTTTTGCCTAGGAAGTTCATTTGGATAAAGAAATTAAAAGAACTAAAAAACAATTTTTTTTTCTAATTTCACTTTTTTATTTTTATCAGTAGTTGTGTTTCACTTTAATTTTCTTATTACCTAATTTTTACAAATTGAAAAAGTTCTTCGCTTCCGCCGGGGGTTGAACCTGGGTCTCTTGGCACCATTACATAACGCACACTCAGCCACAATCGCCATTGAACACGATGCATCAAAACGCGTATTCAAATGTATGACACCACAGCATGACATTCTAACTACTTCCTGAGATGTTATTTATTATTATGAATGAAAAAATAAAGAAGGCTTACTCAAATATCAACAGCGGCAATTTTTTTATTAAATATTTTTTTTTGTGTTATACATCGTTTTTATTTTGTTTTTTTATTTTTTTTTTCTCGGAATATATTTTTGTATAAATATATTTTTTCCATTAAAAATCAACAAAAAATTAAAAATTATCGCAATTTGCAAAACCTTCTCAAAAGAACTTCCATGGTAGTGAAAAAGTCAAACGGCACAGGTTCAAATCCCAGAGGGGATGATTTTTTAAAATAATTTTTTACTTTTTTTTAGTGATTTTCTAAGACTTGTCCAAAAGGACTGCTTCGGAAGGGAAAACCCCGATAGGAGATCCTGGGATGCTCCTTAAAAGAATTGTTTGTGGACCTGCCCAAAGGGACTGCATCGGAAATGGAAAAAACTTGATGGGGGATTCCGGGATGGGATTTAAACGAAATGTTTGTGGATCAACTTCCAATTGTTGTTGTTGGTGTCCTGTGATTTGGTGATCTGATTGGAACTAAAATTTTTGCATATTATTTTTATGATGCAAACATATATTGATTTATAAATTGCCTATAAACGTATATGTGTTTAGAAAGAGAGACCGAGTATGCTGCAAGTAAAAATATGGAAGTGGTTAATTGGTGCCTTAAAAATACAAAGAAAATTTCATATAAAGTTTTTTTTCTACCAGTGTATGTCTAAGGTGAAACATAATATGTTTGAACAATACAGACAATATTTTGTTTAGACCAATCCTGAAAATGCATGTGCTTGAAGCAGAATGTGTATGTTACAGAACCGATTTTTTTTTTTTGAGTTTTCATATTTAAACCCCGCTCTCAGGCAGATGTTACCCCAAATAACTTATATTTTCACCAATGATCGGATAATTTTATTTCAATGTGTTAGATTTAGACATAGCTCCACTATGTGTGTTTGTGATTTTAATTTTGACAAAAATGACTACGAACCTCATGCATATACTGATAAAATCAATACAAACAAGTGAAAGAATCTGCTCAGATTACTCAGAACTCCAATACATACGCAACAAACGATAAATCATAACTACACGTGGTGGTAACATTTTAGTAATGTTCCCTTCAAAATAAAATATTTTTTATATACTTTTGCTTTTATATTAAGATCAGGGTCATGTATGAAAAAAAAAACGCAAGCGAATATATTTCCTTTTAGTAAGTCACCTAAGCGCTTTCCCATCCGTGACATATCGATTGGTGATGATCAAATTCCGATTCTTGGTGAGGTGAAATAGTTCGGAATTCATCTGCATAAAAAGTTCACGTTTGGCAAACCGCCAAAAGAGTTCAAAAAATACCAATGTCTCTTTGACCGTTAAAAAACTATCGTTCACATCTCAATTTTAAAAACCAGATCCTAACGTTTAAGTCTATTATTAACTTTTGTATGTCGTTTTGCGGTATAAAGTAGCAAAATAACACACGGAGAAATTAAAATAGTTCAAATGCCTTAAAATCATCAATAATCTTCGCTGGCGATATCAAACAAAAATTCCTGCACCTACGTATTGCACCCTCAAAAAAATCGCTTCTTTAACATATGTTCCAAACATATTTTGCAGGAAGCACATATATTATTGGATACTGCCGAAACATTAATATGTTTGTTTTATGTGAACATAATATATGTACGGAAGCATTTTGAGCCAAAAATATTATATGCTTGGAAGAATTTTTCCCAAACCTGATTGTGCTCATTCCCTAAAATACTCGTAATTTTCACTTCCACGAAATTTATTAGTTCTTGGCACCTTTTTCTGTAATACAAATAATGTTGAAGAAAATATTCACTTATATAAATTTTTTAAATTTTATCTTTCGCCTGCACGGAAAATCGAACCGAGGACCATACAGTTTGTAAGCCAACACACTATCCACTGGGCTACGTAGCTGTTATAGTCACCAGTTGATAATTATCGTTATAAGTTACATTTATATAGGATAGTTTGCAGCGCCCACGAGCCCATGCAAACATAACATTATTTAACAGAAACATACAATTGTTTGCCACGTGGAGCAGTGATTAGCATGTCTGCCTTATATGCAAAGGGTCGTGGGTTCAATCCCTGCTCCGACCGAAATTTTTTTTTTATTTACACATGTATATTTATACTATATTAAATTTTAATAATGAAATTTCGGAATGTGGGTTATTAAAGATTTATAGTCAGTAACAGTGCTTGATATAAACGAAATTGACTGATTTTTGGATAAAATATTATTTTTTATTGCAAAAATAACAATTTTGTAACAAAAAAACTGTTTTTGGTACAAAACTTTAAAATTTGGAAGGAATTCAAAAACTCTAACAAAAGAAGAACGTGGAGTCGAGTATAAACATACGTAAATAATTTTATAATATAAACATACATTTATTTAGGCGTGAACAGTTTTTTACTAGCATTTAACACCATCGCTCTAAAATGCCTTTTATTTTTCTTTAATAATTAATTTTTAAAGAAAATAAACTTTTTAAATTGTTTTAGCTGTAAAACTCGAATTTAATGCCCGCTTTTATATTTAATGGTGTCCGTCAACTCCTCGTGGACTACTTATTAATAAAGAGAAACTAAACTTTGTTTTTATACATTTTACTGTGTAATTTTTCACTATTTCCTCCTTATTTCATTTTAGTGTCCCAACTCTAAATAGACTATAGTGCCCTTTCGTTATTTTTATGAAGACCCCTGATTTCTTTTAACGAACCAAGAAAAAAATTGTGCCCATAATGATAAACAAAACACATGTCCACACATACATAAAATGCTGCTCTCAAGGCGAAAACATATGCTGTTTGTTTTTCAAATGTCTATTCTCTTGGTTCCGAATGTCTAATCTCTTTATTCAAATGAAATAATATTTAGACTTAAGCATATCAAATTTTTGGCCTTATCATAAAACAGTTTTCCGAAACAACATACAAGCGGTTTCACAGAAATTGTTCTCTTTTGATTCTTTTGCTGTGTTATGTTGATATCTTTCGACAACTCTGCCGGTTTCCATCTCTATTTCTTTCTCTATACTCTCTCTGTCGCTTTGAATAAAATATCACAACATATGTATGTTTAGTCGAAATTTGTAAATTTATATATGTTTGCATTCACACATATGATTTTTATGAAACATTCATGCCCCAAACATAATATATTCTAACATATTAACATAGATGTCCCATACATTTAGTGTTAGTTTAGGAACATTACATGTTCGCACTTAAATATATTGTGTTTTAAAATTGTGCCCGAAACACATTTTGTTTATATCGGAACATATGAAAAACATATTTTTCTAACAGTGTGGCTATGAGAACATCTATAATTTCGTGAACCCAATCAGTCAAAACTACTACCATACGAAAACACAGTCCAATTATTTCTTGATAATTGATTGTAGAGAATTATCACCATGATCTTACTGAATAACATTCACCAAATAGAAAGTGAAATATATTTCTTTATACCCCATTCACATTAGTCTCGAAATCTACTAAAATTAGATTTGAAATCCATTTTTCATAAAGCGAATGACAGTTGAAATCTAGTTAAAGTGGTTTTTGGAAGCGTAATGTGAATGAGGTATTATATGCTTTTGTAAACTTTTTCCATATACTCGTATTGTTTCCTACCTATTGTATTTGAACTTACTTCTCCATTTCCAAATAAAGTTTTCCCCTATTTTTTTCCAAAAGTATTGTAAACAAGAACTACTAATAAGGATGAATTAAGAATTGAAAACAAAACATACAAATTTGTAATCAAATTATTGGTACCAGTTTTGGTTCCAATGGGCCAAATGACCGAAATCTCACGCGTAAAATCAATTTTTGAACTTGTGAATTCATACTTTGCTTTAAAGATTTTGCTAGTAAAAAAGGGTTTAAAGTTATAAACTTAACTTGAAATGTAAAAGTTAAGTCAAGGTATGTACTTTTAGTAAAATTTAACAAAGATTGTAAATGTTGTTTCGTTATTTGAGAAAAATGTGGAATAAAAAGCAAATTTTTCTTTGCTTAATTTAATGTATGTCCCATGTTGGAGTAGAACTTACTAACTTGGAACGGATTGGTAGAGTTCTATAATGCGTTAGAAAGGATGATTCTTGATTCTTGATTCTTGGATTCTTGCAAACATACATTTGTCTGCTTTTAAGTGCTAACAAAGGTGCCCCATTATAATTATGGTTTTACAATGGAAATGCAGAAAGTATTAAATATTGGATAGCAAACAACTCCCAGTGCTGTAATAATAATGCAAAAAAACATTAAAAGGGAGAAGTATTCCACACTGAAAAAAAGCATACCCGGTTCCAAAGATTTTGTCTTTACTTTAAAAAATTTGGTATTGATTCCGAGCCAAAGAAGCGGAGAATACAAGTAAGGATACTTTTAAGACAATTTTAATTTTTCGCTTTCTCAGCTTATTTTCTTCATATGCTATCAAAGTCCTTTAAAAACGAGTTAAGGACAACTTTATTTTCCAAATTAAGATTCGACATCCAGTAGAAATTATGATATGTTTCAAGTAAAAACATCTTTTGAAAAACATGTCCTAAATTTGAACGATTTTTTGTTTTATAGTCAAGGCGCAAAAAGGCAACAAATTTAAAGACAAATTCTTTAAATTTAAAGAATTTTTCTGAATTATTAAAGTCAAGTTGATCTTAGCCCATACATTTTTTCTTTCATGTTATGATACCCATTTTTAAGTCAAATCACTTAATTATAAGGACTTTACGACTTCATTGAAAAGTTTATCGACTTTTGGACAAGGAAAAAACTTTATATTAGAGAAATGCGTCTTCTATGCTAAGCAAAATTTGCATTCGTATTTTAAAGACATGAAATCTTTGACCTCACGACAATATTTTTTTCAGTGCATGACAACTTGAAGAAAATAGTAAAATAATTGTGCAGGGAAATGAAAAAATAGAATGAAGTAGCATTACTTTGTTTAGTTTAATTTGCAAAATGCATCTCACATTTTTTAATACAGGAAGACGGACAACAAATCGAAGTGTGAATGGTGATAAGAAACTACTAAACAATAAATAAGCGTCTCTAAAGTGCCGATTGATGGATTTCGTATCTTTTGCATGCGTTCATTCTATATTTCAAGTGACATCTCGAGATTCTACTCTGTTGTTTCCTTTCTGTTTATTTAATAAGAGATTTAAGAAAAGTGTTTCATGTTTTTATTTACGTAAATTCAAAGGTTGCATGTTTACTTACATTTCAGATTGTTTAGTCATTGTGATGGTGTTTTTGGTAGAATATCATCTTAGCTGAGTGTTGGTGTTATTAGAAGTTGAAGGTCACCCGTTGCGTTGTGGGCTCGAACGTTCACAATGGCCATGGATGGCAAGAGAGGGAAAGAAATTTGACACTTGACTGGATTCCTTTGTAATGGAGTGTGCTGTTCCTTTACTTTTCTGTGAAGCTACAGCCCACACACATAGACTCTAGCCGAAATCATGAAGGCTGAGGTGTCGATTGTTGCCATTGTAGGATGTTTGTTTGTTTGCATTCTTGCTGAGTGCTCGCCTTGCATCTGCCTCTCATGTATCCGGAGGAGATGGGGAAAAGTAATCATCGATAGACAATAAATGCGGGTAGTTAATGTTCTGTGTTCTTTGTATTCATAATAATCAGTAGGGAACCATTCCAAGTTATTCTGCCTGCCAATCGATCAATGATGGTGATAACACGATTAGTGGAAATTTCTATCGAATTGATGCCTGCCAGACTTTATTACTATTGTTCTTCTCGGAATGGTTTGGAAAACATCTCATTTTCCCCTCCTGAATGGGACGTAAAATGTTCAAGCTGAAAGAAATAACAAAGAACGATAATCTGAGGTAAAACAGATGAATGACAACAGTCTGATATGAAATCGAATCACATCATCCTGTCTTTTGTTGGTGGTATTTCGATCTAATATCATAATTAAACCCTTAAATCTTTCAGCAGATGTTTTTGAGAACTAACACTGCTAAAGGTTTACACAATTACTAATCCAATTAATTTGGTATGATTGGTACACTCGGATGATGTAAACTTTCTAATAGGCTAAATTTACATATGAATATATATATAAATGTAGATTTTGGGTCCAATCGCAAAGTTAATTTGTCTACGATTTAGCAAAATTTTCACATCCTTCAAAAGGATGTACAGGAAGGACACTTAGAAAAAACTTACCCAATTTGATATGGTATGGAATACCAGAAGTGAGGAGCTCAACTAAGGGTACATTGAAGGACACTTCACGTCAAAATGCAAGATATAAGGCACACAGCTAATCGACTTAAACAAATAAAAAGACGATGCCGCTATATAGATCGATCTCTCAGTTTTACTGAGTACCCAGTGTCGTCTTTAACCTTTTAGGGGCCCTGGGCATATAAGTATAATGGAGTCCCTATGACTTTGACAGAACATTATTTTGTTATAATAAACAAAACAAAAAAAAGATAAACAAAGTTTTTATTGATACACTCAAAAAAAGTGAACTCTCTATTTCACTAAAGCCAATTTAACTTTATTATAGTTCATGGAATTATTATGTTTAGAGAACGTTTTCTTTAATCTAATAATTGTTTGTGTACGTTTGTTAAATTAGCTAAACCCGAGGAAAAAAATATACTCAAATGAAGAATATAGATTAACTAAATTTGTGTCTTCCACAAAATAGTTCAGAATTTCTTTAAATTTGTAAATTTTATTACAAATGCGTTCAGAGCAAAGGTAAAATTAAAAATTTTTTAAAATATTCGATCGATGGTTGATTGTACTTTAAACCGGCAACTTTAACGATAAAACAAAATCAATTAGAATACGCGACAGACTAACTTTCAACTACTTACTTTTTTACAACTTTTTACGGCTTAATCATCTTTTCTCCTGCACATCACAGGTTGGCGTTATAGAGACTGACATCAGGTTGCCGCCTAATTTATGTCGTTTAAAGAGGAACCCTTTAGATTTGAGACAGGCAAAATTGTTAATGGCTTCTTCCAATTCTATGCTTTTTAGCACATCACATTCTATGGACATCTCTCTAATCTTAATCTCTCTTCACACAAAGAAAATTTCATTAAAACTCAGCCAACGAACAATTTTCATTGATATAACGAAACATTTTCGTTAATACAGTGAAAATATTCGTTAATAGTACGAAAAGTTACGTTGATTGACAGAAAATTCGTTATAATAAGGAAAAATTTCGTTGTATTAACGAAATTGTTTCATTGGCTGACTTTTAACGACACATTTCGTTAATATAACGAAACTTTTTCTATTAGTGTTGAAGCATTGTAGAACTAGTTTGGAGAAGGAACGATCCCCACTGCAGTTAGTAGGTTAGATTAGGTGGTAGCCCGATATATCAGGCTTACTTAGACTATTCAGTCCATTGTGATACCACAGTGGTGAATTTCTCTCTTATCACTAAATGCTGCCCGATTCCATGTTAAGCTCAATGACAAGGGACCTCCTTTTTATAGCTGAGTCCCAGCGGCGTTCCACATTGCAGTGAAAACACTAAGAGAGGCTTTGCAACATTCAGAAATGTCACTAGCATTACTGAGGTGGGATAATCCACCGCTGAAAAACTTTTTGGTGTTCGGCCGAAGCAGGAATCGAACCCACGGCATTGTGGATGCAAGGCGGGCATGCTAACCATTGCACCACTGCAGTTAGTAACCATTATGCTTAAAAAGATTCTCATTGCGATTTCTACTTTTTTAAGGTGTCTTCAATGTTGCTTTTTTTTCAAAAGTTGATATATTTATACCCTTCACCACTACTGTGGTACAGGGTATAATAAGTTTGTGCATTTGTATGTAACGCCAAGAAATAGTGGTCATAGACCCATCTCTGAGTCGATTTAGCGATGTCCGTCTGTCTGCCTGTCTGTCTGTATATGTAATTTTGTGCACAAAGTACGGCTCGCAATTTAAGTCCGATCGTCTTCAATTTTGGCATAGGGCCGTTTCTTGGGACAGAGACAATCGCTATTGGTTTTGGAAAAAATCGGTTCAGATTTAGATATAGCTGCCATATATATTTATCCCCGATTTGTTCATAGTTAGCGTGTTTAATAACCGATTTTCTTGAAATACCGTACATCCAAATATTTTATGAATCTCGAAAATCGTGCAAAATATCAGCCAAATCGGTTAAGATTTGGATATAGCTCCCATATATATCTTTCGTCCGATTTAGACTCATATGACCACAGAAGCCAAAGTTTACTACCGATCTTCGTGAAATTTTGCACAGAGGGTAGAATTGACATTCTACCAATGCTTGGTAAATTTTATTGAAATCGGTTCAAATTTAGATATAGCTCCCATATATATCTTTCGTCCGATTTGAACTTATTTGGCCACAAAAGCCAGAGTTTTGCCGTGATTTGCTTCAAATTTTGCACAAGGGGTACGTTTAATAGTATCGTTAAGTGTGTCAAATTTTGTTAAAATCGGTTTAGATTTAGATATAGCTCAAATATATATCTTTCGCCCGATTTGGACTTATATGGTCTCAAAAGCGAGAGTTTTGCCCTGACTTACTTCAAATTTTGCACAAGCGGTACTTTTAACGATACTATTGTATGTGCCAAATATGGTCAAAATCGATTCAGATTTGGATATAGCTCCCATATATATCTTTCGTCCGATTTGAACTTATATGGCCTCAAAATCCAGGGGTTTGCCGTGATTTGCTGCAAATTTCGCACAAGGAGTACGTTTAGTAGTATCGGTAATTGTGCCAAATTTGGTTGAAATCGGTTCAGACTTAGATATGGTTCCCATATATATCTTCCGTCCGATTTGCACTCATATGACCAGGGGGCCAAAGTTATACTCCCATTTACGTGAAATTTCGCATAGATAGCAGAATTATTATTCTAACTATACATGTCAACTTTAGTCAAAATCGGTTCAGATTATATATAGCTCCCATATATAAGTACACCAGAGTTGGGGAAATATGGTAGACTGTTACACATTTTAGACCCATTTTCAATGGAAGTTTCCTCCAATTACTGGATAGCGTTAGGCGATTTAAATTTTAATTCTATAGGTTTTGTAGAAGTAAAAAAATTGTCTCCTTTATATAGCTTCCAGCAAATGTGAAGTAGTTGCGATGGTAACACAAATGTTGGCCTACATAGGGGTGAAGGGTATAATATAATCGGCCCCGCCCGACTTTAGACTTTACTTACTTGTTTTAACATAGAATCAGTTCCCTCATTTTCACAATTCTCAAGATAAATGCAAACATTGTATTTCTAACTCTTTCTCATTAACATTTTCATAATAAAATTCAACAATCTTGCAGGAACTAGGGGCCCCCTATCTATCGTGGGACCCTGGGCAGGTGCCCAGAGTGCCCAGAGGGAAAGACGGGCATGTGAGTACCCAGAAGATACAATTTTTGATCCATCCAAGCATACCGCAGGTCTATGGCAATTTGGGCAACTATGGCGTACATAGCGCATTTTGTACACTGTGTTGGCTCTTTGGAGTGTTAACGTGAACAACAACTGTATACTAGTCTTGTGTCGTTCCGGAAAGAACTAGTACAAATGAATGATTCACTAGTAGGAACGAACGGTACATTTCTTTCACTCTCATAGTTCCACGGCTCCTTTATCATCAGCTGAGTTTCATTTCTTTAGGTACTTGTCATTCACTCTGCAACACAAATTTGATGAAATGTGCACAAATTTTTCTGACGAAAATAAAAATATCTTTTTTATACAATACAGAGTAAAATAACAGGGGTTACATGAAAGTAATATGAGGAAATCCTGCAGGAAGCTCTTTAACAAAGCAAAGTCCACCAGAGCTCCCGAGGATAGGAACGCTTAGAAGAAAAATCTGAGAGGATACAAGCGAGAACTGAGAAAGGCTCATCATAACTCTTGGAATGATTACTGCAGCAGTATTGCAGTATGATTACTGCAGCAGTATAGCATCCACTAACTAGGCTCCAGGTTTCATTAAAACATCGGAGGGCAATTGGACAACGTCCAGTGAGGAGACGCTGGAGGTACTATTGGACACACATTTTCGTAGGAATCAGACGGTTGAACCATGTTCTGGCGGTGCCACAGTGACCCAGCGCTAATTTTCTATCGAGGAAATTGTATCGGAATCTAGAATGAAATGGGCGTTCAACAGCTTTGGACCATTCAAATCCCCCGGACCTGATGGAATTACTCCGGCGGAGTTACAAGCAGTGACTGACAGAATTATCTCCTGGTTGTCGGCGATATATACAGGGTGTATCAACTTAGCATATATTCTAGGAAAGTGGAGGGAAACAAAATTCGTTTTCATACCTAAAGCGGGAAAAGCCTCTCACTAGGACAAGCAAACATACAAAGGTATGTGAACAGAGGCACTCCTCAAGGAAGAGTTCTATCAACTCTTCTTTGGAATGTTGCTATAAACAACCTTCTGGTTTCCCTAGAAAAAGAAAGGATAAAAGTGGTGGTATACGCAGACGATGTGGCTCTAGTAGTCAGGGGAAAATTCCCATCGACAATCAGAGATGTTATACAGGGAGCCCTCCGGATGACTTAGAAATGGGCGAAAGAGAATGGTCTTGGAGTAGATCCTGTACTGCAAAGATCGCAAAACTCCCACGGTTAAGCCCATATCCTTAGGGGGTATTGAAATTCCCTTTGGTGAGTGTGCAAAATACCTTGGCGTACCTTGGCCTTGGAAAGAGCGAAAAACTCGTGCAAAAAGGCAATAGGAAAAAAGTGGGAACTAAAACCGAAAATTGTGTATTGGCTATACACGGCAGTGGTTAGACCTATAATGCTATATGGTGTTGTAGTCTGGTGGCCGGCACTTCAGCAACCGACAGGTTTAGATAAAGTTCAGCGTATGGCGTGCTTGTATATCTCAGGTGCATTCAGTAAGACAGGAACAGATTCCCTTAATGTCATGCTGCAACTATTTCCTGTAGACATTTTGGCCAAATAGTCAGCTGCAATAACAACTGTGCGGTTGCGCGAGCTATCGCTGTGGTCGGTAAAAATGTACGGTCACAGTTCGGTCCTCAAAATAATGCCAGATGTGCGTAACGTAATGGATTACACTCTGGCGAAATCACTTTTCGACAAAAAGTTTGAAACTCTAATTCCCAACAGTGAGGCGTGATGCACACAGGCTCCGGGGAATAAACAATACATAGATTTCTACACTGATGGCTCCAAATTGGATTTACAAGTGGGTACTCCGAAACATCTCGTACAAAAATTTCGAATGCTGTTTGCTGTTAAGTACTTACAATGACGTTTTGGAGAAAGAAAAACTAAAATTCAAACAGCTTATGTCGTAAGCCTCACTATGGATGGATGGACATCCAGATGTCATTGTAGCTATATAGCTGTCACTGCACATTAAATCGATGGAAATACTGAGATGCACATTCACATCACATTTGTTAGCTTGCGTACACCCTCAAAAAAAATTGCTTCTTTAACATATGTTCTAAACATATTTTGCAGGAAGCACATATATTTTTGGATATTGCCGAAATATTATTATGTTTGTTTTATGTGAACATATTATATGAAAAGTCCACTAGAGCCCCTGAGGATGGGACGCTTACAAGAAGAATCTGAGAGGATACAAGCGGCAACTGAGAAATGCTCAGCATAACTCTTGGAATGATTACTGCAGCAGTATTGAGAATACGTCCGAGGCTTCCAGACTACGGAAGGTTCTAGCATCCACCAACTCCGCTCCAGGTTTCATTAAAACATCGGAGGGCAATTGGAGAACGTCCAGTGAGGAGACGCTGGAGGTACTATTGGACAAACATTTTCCTGGAAATCAGACGGTTGAATCAGGTTCTGGCGGTGCCACAGTGGCTCAGCGGTCGTTTCCTATCGAGGAAATTGTATCGGAATCTAGAATAAGATGGGCGTTAAATAGCTTTGGACCATCAAATCCCCTGGACCTGATGGAATTACTCCGGGGGAGTTACAAGCAGTGACTGACAAAATTATCCCCTGGTTGTCGGCGATACATAAAGGATGTATCAACTTATCATATATCCCAGGAAAGTGGAGGGAAACAAAAGTCGTTTTCATACCTAAAACGGGAAAAGCCTCTCACTCGAGGGCGGAGGATTTCCGACCAATCAGCTTATCCTCATTCCTACTGAAGACTCTGGAGAGGATGATAGATATTTATCTTAGAACTAGCATCGATTCAAGTTTGTTCTCGAAACGACAGCATGCATACTCGAAGGGCAGGTCTACTGAGACCGCATTACATGAACTAGTCAGCTTTATTGAAAGCTCACTATCTGTCAAAGAATACACAATCGTGGCGTTTCTAGACATCGAAGGGGCGTTCAATAATGTCCATCCGAGCTCGATATTAAATGGACTGACAACTCTGAATGTTGATCCATGTATACTTAGGCTATTAGACGAACTTCTAATGAAGAGACGTATTTCAGCCACACTAGGACAAGCAAACATACAAAGGTATGTGAACAGAGGCACTCCCCAAGGAGGAGTTCTATCACCTCTTCTTTGGAATGTTGCTATAAATAACCTTCTGGTTACCATAGAAAAAGAAAGGATAAAAGTGGTAGCATACGCAGATGATGTGGCTCTAACAGTCAGGGGAAAATTCCCATCCACAATCAGAGATATTATTCAGAGGGCCCTCCGGGATGACTGAGAAATGGGCGAAAGACAATGGTCTTGGGGTAAATCCTGCAAAGACAGAACTAGTCATGTACTGCAAAGATCGCAAAACTTCCACGGTTAGGCCCATTTCCTTAGGGGGTATTGAAATTCCCTTTGGTGAGTGTGAAAAATACCTTGGCGTTATTTTGGACAGAAAGCTGAACTTGAAGCTTAATATTGAAGAAAGGCGAGAAAAGCAACGGCAGCTTTGTACTCGTGCAAAAAGACAATAGGAAAAAAGTGGGGACTAAAACCAAAAATTGTGCATTGGCTATACACGGCAGTGGTTAGACCTATAATGCTATATGGTGTTGTAGTCTGGTGGTCGGCACTTCACCAGCCAACAATTTTAGACAAAGTTCAGCGTATGGCGTGTTTGTGTATCTCAGGCGCATTCAGCAAGACAGTAACAAATTCCCTTAATGTCATGCTGCATCTATTGCCTTTAGACATTTTGGCCAAACAGTCAGCTGCAACAACGGTTGTGCGGTTGCGCGAGTTATCGCTGTGGTCGGAAAAAAGTTACGGTCACAGTTCGGCGAGTCCACTTTTCGACAAAAAGTTTGAGACTCTAATCCCCAACAGTGAGGCGTGGTGCACACAGACCCCCGGGAATAAAGAATATATAGATTTCTACACTGATGGCTCCAAATTGGATGGACAATTGGGTTTCGGAGTATATTCTAATGATCTGGAACTTCGAATAGCGAAAAGATTACCTAATCACTGTAGTGGTTTTCAGGCTGAAATATTAGCAATAAGAGAGGTGGCGAATTGGCTGAGAAGTAATGTTCCAAAAAATGTGGGCATTAATATATACTCAGACAGTCAACCTGCAATAAAATCCTTGGACTCTCTGTTCCTCAACTCGAAAACGGCAATCGACTGCCGCAAATCTCTCAATGAGATGGCTGAGCAGTACAATATTCACCTAATATGGGTGCCTGGCCATAGGAACATACCGGGGAACTGCGAAGCGGATGAGTTGGCAAGGCTAGGGACTACCTTACATTAGGCTGACCATTACATCTCTTTTAAAGAGTTCGTATCTTTTTGTTCACTCTCTTTTTTTGGTGCCGTATTTTTATGTCCAACAGATTTAGTATGAATTCGCCACAATTGTTCCCCACTAATTGTTTACTAGGTTAAATCTGTTGACAAATTAAAGGCCGGAACATAATTGCGACATTTCGAAGTACGGCGTAAAAATTAGAAATAGATGTAATTGAACGTACCACGTAAATACGCCAATGCGTTGTCGTCGTCAATTTATTTTGTTTATTTTTTAAGAAAATGTGATTCTTTTTGTTTTTTATTGTTTTATTATATATTTATTTCATTATTTCTATCATTAGAAACCATTATTATTTTAATTTTAACATCAATAAAATTATTAATTATTTAATAATTTTTTTTATTGTAAACTCTTTTTTAGTTAAAGTGTTCTCTTTTTTAAAGCGAAAGTTCTCTTTTGAAAATTATCCATATGGAAACCCTACCTTACATATTCCTGGGGAACTAGAATTTGTTGGTATGCCCCTAGCTACCTGCAAGCTCATGCTACGTGAGAAGGCTGTTATGATGGCAAATGTTCGATGGGAGAATTGCAAGGGTTGTAACGACACCAAGCAAATATGGCCCCATTTCAACTTAAACCGCACACTAGATATGCTAATGTTCTCGAGACGTCAGATATCACTCCTGATATCTGCTATAACGGGTCGCTGCCTGATAGGCGATTTTGCAAAAACTATTGGCGCGAAGTATAATGACTATTGTATGAGCTGTCATGATGCGGAGGAAAAAGAATCAATTAAACACCTCTTGTATGAGTGTCCTGCATTTTGTGTAAAGCGCAAGCAACTTTTAGGAGCATATAGCTTCAGATTACTGGCGGATCTGGAAAACGCTAACTTAAGCAGTCTGCTAATGTTTTTGGAACAATCTGGTTGGTTCAACAAAGAAAAATAATCAAGAAGGTTCAGCGGTTAAAACTAGAAGTGCCCATATGTAATAGGTACTTTTAGTTAATGTGGTATCACAATGGACTGAATAGTCTAAGTGAGCCTGAATCTTAATCGGGCTGCCACTTTAACCTAACCTAATCTATATGTTTGGATGCATTTTGAGCCCAAAAATATTTTATGCTTGTAATAATTTTTTACCAAAGAAGATTGTGCTCAAAAAAATTATGTCTGCCTAATTTCATGCATATTACCTCACATCTTTCTCACTTCCACGAGATTTTTTAGTTCTTAGGACCTTTTTCTATAATACAAACAATGCTGAAGAAATTGTTCAATTTTATAAATTTGTTAAATTTTACCTTTCGCCTGGACGGAGAATCGAACCGAGGATCATACGGTTTGTAAGCCACCACACTATCCACTGGGCTACGTAGCTGTTATAGTCACCAATAGACAATTATCGTTATATGTTTCACTTATATAGCATAGTTTGCAGCGCCCACGATCCGATGCAAACAAAACATTATTGAACAGAAACACACATTTGTTGGCCCCTTAGAACAATGGTTACCATGTCCGCCTTGCATACAAAGGGTCCTGGGTTCAATCCCTGCTCCGACCGAACACCATTTTTTTTAATTTATATATTTATATTTATATATTACTATATTAAATTTTTACAATGAAACTTCGAAATTTGTGCTATTAAAGATTTACAGTCAGAACAGAACATATAAATGAAATGGACTGAGCTTTTCGATAAATTATTATTTTTTTATTGCAAAAATAACAATTTTGTTACAAAAAAATGTTTTTGGTATAAAAGTTTGAAATTTTCGAAGAAATTCGAAAGCCCTAACAAAAGAAGAAATTCGAGCATAAACATAAACAATTTTACAATATAAACATAAATTTATTTAGGCGGGAACTATTTTCTACTAGTATTTAACACAATTTTAAATGCATTTAAAATTTATCGTTTTTAGAAATATGTGTGAATATTTATTAACGAATAATTTTGTACATAATATTAGTTATAATACAATTTTCCAAACAGTTATTCTGCTTTTAGAGATTCGAGTTTTGCCACTAAAATGAAATAAAAAAAAATAGCAGCAAAATTCGAACTTAATGCCCGCCTTTATTGTTGAAAGTGTCCGTCAACTCCTCTTGGTTTACTTAGTAATAAAGAGAAAGTAAACTTATTTTTTTCCTGAAGATCCCTTTGTAATTTTTATATATTTTCCAGTTTTTTTTTTTTAATTTCCTTTCTTCCTAAATATTACATTGGTGAACTCCTCTCTTATCACTGAGTGCCCGATTCCATGTTAAGCTCAATGACAAGAGACGAAACAAGAAAAAAATTGTGTCCATAATGCCATAATGCCAAAATGATAAACAAAATACATGTCCACACATACTTAAATTGCTGCTCCCAAGGCAAAAACACATGCTGTTGTTCTCTTGGTTCCGAATGTCTTTTCTCTTTACTCCGAATACGCAATTTAATATAAAAATTAAATAATATTTAGACTATAAAATTTTTTGGCGAAGCCTTATAAACATGCCAAGCGCATAGCAAAACCAAATGAACACATAAAACAGTTTTCCGAAACAACATACAAGCAGTTTCACAGAAATTGCGCTCTTCTGATTCTCGTGCTGTGTTTTGTTGATATCTTTCGTCAACCCTTCGGGTTTCCATTTCTACTTCTTTCTCTATACACTCTCAGTCGCATCCTGAATAAAATATCACAACATACTTGTATATATGTTTACTCTAAATTTGTAAATTTATATATGTTTACAATTACACATATTATTTTTATGAAACATTCTCGTCCCAAATATAATATATTCTAACATATCAACATATGTGTCCCAAACATTTAATGCTAGTTTAGGAACATTACATTTTTGCACTTAAATAAATTGTGTTTAAAAAATTGTGCCCGAAACACATTATTTTTATATCGGAACATATGAAAAACATATTTTTCTAACAGCGTAGAATACAATGAAAAACACACAGCAAAGAATCTCTCTGCATTTATGAAGAATGTTTGCGAAGAGTTTGGTATTGCACACAAGGTATCTGGAACTGTGATTTTTGTCCCATTTTCCTTTTTTAGGAATTTTTAAAGAACATTTTTTTTTTAAATTAAATTTTTTTTTCAAAACTTGAACGATATCTCTAAAACTGCTTGGAAAATTGAAAAAAAATGTAAAGACAATTTAAAGAGAATATTGTAAGGGATTTTCTGATATTTTTCTTAATTTTATATGTTGAAGCGTTTTCAAGTTATTCCAATAAATAATTTTTTGATTGAAATTTATTGCCAATTTCAATTAATTATTTGATTGAATCAATCAAACAGCTGATTGATTTTTGTTTTTTATGTCAAAAGCCAATCACTGTTTTAATTGATTCAATCACACAAATAATTGATTCCGTGACAAAAGTATTAAAGGTATTACATTTTTCTAGTTTTAAAAACGGAAATCCAAAATGTGGAGTACAATTTTGCCACTAGGCAGTTAATTCATCGTATAAAACAGCTTAATTTTTTTCTGTGCAACTACCCTCTTTTTAGAGAATTAATAGAATAATTGTATATTGAATTTAGTTTTTTGTTGATTGGAATTCTCTTCACTTATCACTTCCGGACCTTTGTAGACCTTTTTACTATATTCTACTGCATGAGTAAAGATCTTCATTCTAATAGTTTTTAATATATTCACAGCTTCTTCTTCTACTTTTCTATTCTACTATACACAAAAAAAAAATAATTCATCTATTTTATGAACAAACACGGAAACACGGAATTCATAAATTGCATGAAAAAAGTTCATAATTTAAAAAAATTGCTGGTTTTGATTGACTATGACTTCAAACATAATATTTATGAAATGTTTTATATTATATGTTAAATGAAAGATACATTCCATTCAATAATGAAAAAATGTAATTTTACATATTATATATTAAAAGAGACATACAGTTAATAAAATTTCCTTTTTAACTTTTGGTCCTCTTTTTTACCCTCATACTTAATTATGCATATATAATTACCCAGCGGGAAAATTGCGAAGTACCGCAAAAATCATGCCTTCTTAACCCATGATTTTGGGATCCTTAACACCTTCCCATATGCCTTCTCCTATCATGCATGCTAAAATGCCTTGCACTTCCTTTCTAAAAAATGCCCGCAAACATTATTCTGTGCCTTCTTTGGGAATTGGAAAAAGAAGGACCTACATTGTTGTTATAAGAACGAAAATTCAGTTTTTTATATAATCGTCAAACAAACATTTGTATAAACATTTTTAACAGGACACGGTTTTAATCCGATTTGCCTCAAAACTGGAGTTTGCTGTTATTTCGCAAGATGATGTATAGTTAGATATAGTTCTTGATTTTAGTTTTAGACAATGTAATGTATTCTCATCCATTTGCCAGAAATTTGGAAATTAGTATCCCTCCCCGCCTTCCAGTGTATTTAAAATAGAATATATCTTTATACCCTCCACCATAGGAAAAAAAGCAGTAGAAAAGTGAAGTTTTGTATTCGAAACAGCGTTTCTGGCGATGTCTTAAAATTTACGTATTTTTGGGATTAAGTTGGACATATAGTTAGTTGTAGATCAATTTACCCACATATTTTCCATTGGTTTTACTTTATACGTTTGTTTTAATCGTGATATTTCTCTTTGTCTTCTATATTAGTTGTTGTTGTTATAATACAGTTTTGTAATGTTGTTGTGAGAGCATACACACAGAAAAATTTATTTGACTTCAAATCTTTTTAATCTTTTTAAGGATTTCGTTATTGAATCTGAGATATTGTTTTTTTAATATAAAGTCACTTTTTTGGAAGCTAACTAGCTTTAGATCTAGGCTCTGTGAATTTAAAGCTAGGATATAGGTCTCATTTATTGAATTTTCGTTCACGTTTTGCGATATATCAACACAGGTATACAGCTATAAATAAATTTCGAATAAAAATCCAAATTGTAAAATACATTTTAATGCAACAAATGTTTTCTTATTTTCAAATAAATTTTTAATCAAAAATGCAAAATCTTCCAAATAAGTATTAGCGTATTTTCCAAATAAGTATTAGCCTCTTTAATACAAGGTTTCAATATCACAGTTAATTAAAAGATTATTCACTTAAATAATTTTTTTCTTCTTTATATTAAATGAAATCGGCCTTATTTTAAGGTCCTATAACTTTGATAGAGGCACGAACATTTCAAAGATTCGTGTACTAAATTTAAATAAAATAGATTTTAATTTAAGATTATGAACTTTTTTCAGTTATTTTTTTTTGTATGTGTGCAGTTTTATCTCTACATGGTTACTATAGTTTGTTCTCCCTTGCTTTTGAAAAATAAAATTTTAAAAAATTAAAAAGTATAGCACTTGTTGTATTACATATCAGCCACCCTGTACATATGGGGAGGGTGCTTGCCACTCAAAAAAAATTTTTGTTCAACATTTCAAAAAATTGGCTGAGTAATATGGGATATAAACTCAAATCGGACGATTATATATACGGGCGCTATATATAAAGGGTGATTCTTTCGATGAGATTTTGCAAATTTTATGCGTTTTTTTTTTAAAAAAAGTTATCAAGCTCTTAACAAATCACCCTTTATATACCTGACACGATCTCTTTGAAAATTGACAGAGATACTACTATTAACAAGAGCAAACGTTTTGCCAAATTTCATGTAAATTGGTTGTTCCCTTGAATTAGTACCAGTTTGGGGGTCAAATACCCCACTGTTCGACGGTATACTTTATACAAGTAGCTACTATTTATGTAGGTCAGATGGTATTAGGTGTAGCCCACGATCCTCTTGGAGGAGACAATTTTATCACATCCGGTGGAAATTTGATACGTGGCCTGTAACAACCAGGCAAAAATTAGTCCAAACCCATCCCCCGATTTTATTTCCTGCGCTTCATTCGATCCAGTTGAAATGTGGTACGTGGTGTTAGTAACTGGCCTCTAACAACGATGCAAAAGTGGCCCATATCGGTCCAAAAATATATGTAGCCTCCATAAAAAGCAACTTCCATTATTTATTTATTATTCAATTTATTATAATTACAAATTACAATAAACTTATTTATACGGGCACTAGCAACTAGAGGCTATCGGCCTAAGCAATTTCCATATTTGGTTACCTACGCTTCTGCAGGGGGATATTTCATACGATCCAATCGAAATTGGAAATTTTATGTTAACCGATCAAGAACTGATTTAGCTTATATAGATATTTAATCTACCTCCATGTACATTGAGGCAATGTTAAGAGGTTTTAAGATACATTGTCTTTAGTATAACTTACTGTATTACGAAACATGGTGGATGGACCATAAGACTCGCCCTGCCTGACATTACGGTCGTATTTACTTATTTTTACAGTGCGGTTAAATAAATAAACATAAATCTTTCTAAATAATTAATAATTAAATTAATAATAACAAAAATCTATAACTTTGCCTATGGTAGAATCTGTTCGAACCCACCAATGATCCCATACTCATTCTTTGTTGGCTGCCAAGCTATTAATTTACTTATTTCTAGTTACTCCTAACTTTGGCCTTCTAGAAGGCATTATCTGTAACATATAAAAGATCCGATACCCATTATACGTTCACTTCCAACGGAAGGGAACGCGGAATGACCTCACGTGTAGCTTAAGTTTACCTTTTGGTGCCCACATCACATAAATGTGTCGTAGGCCAGTGGATGAGTGTAGGACTATCAATAACGAGGACCCCGGTTCAAATCCCGACGGAGCAGAAAAATAAAAATATTAAATATTAAAATCACAAAAATAAAATAAACTGTATAGGAAAAGTAAGTCAAATTAAGTTCTAACGTAAAAGGCATGAGGGCAAATATTCAGTTCATAGACAACCTCGCCTTCAAAATATTTATTTTTACACGCTTTCTTTTATGCCTTCCTGTCCAGGCCTTTTTGAGGGCCTTCTTTGGAAGGCATGATTTTTGTACTTAGTATGAAGGCCTGATAACATGGCATCGACGACACCACCTCTAGAAGGCATACGAATAGAAGCGAGAGGCAAGGCCTTGGTCTCCAATCCAATCCAATGTTATTTTGAAATGAACACGTAATGCAGCGCCCAGGCCTTATAGCTACCCGGACAGCACTTCCATCATCGATTCCACGTCGCTTCCATTTCCCGCTGGGTAGTCAAAGTTTATGAACACACATATTAAACCAAACTCATTAACATTGATCATGCAAAGATCCAAATTGTTTATGTTGTTTTATTCCACCAACCTCTATTCCGATTCTATGTTAAGCCTAATGACAAGGGACCTCGCTTTTATAGCCGAGTTCCACATTGCAGTGAAACCACTTAGAGAAGCTTTGAAACACTCAGAAATGTCACCAGCATTACTGAGGTGGGTAGTCCACCGCTGAAAAACTTTTTGGTGTTTGGTCGAAACTGGGTTTTTGAACCCCGACCCTGTGTATGCAAGGCGGGCATGCTAGCCATTGCACCACTGTGGCTCCCATCCACGAGCATACGTCTGTTACCTACATTAATTCATTATACTAATTTAAGCTTTCAATACATGTATACCGAATACAATAATTTCTCTACAACACACAAAAAAATAAAATATGAGTTTGTACATAAATTTGTAAAACTTTTTAATAATATATAGGGACGGTTTCATGAAATTAATGAACATTTACTTAATGTATCAAAAAATTCTGGGTTTCTCTTAGCGTGAGAGAGCCAAAACATGGAGTTACTCTCATATGTTTATTTGCTCTTTAAGAAAATACTTTATAACATAGCGAATTTCGTTTGTCTAAAATTTCGTTCCTGAGGAAAGTATTTTTTCTTTGGATGAACACGTGAGTTTTATGTGTTTGCGTTTTTCAGTACAGTTTGAGTCGCCGTCGCGATTCGAAGATTATTTATTGCTGTAAAAAATTGATGAAAAAACAATATTAACTGGAAGCGATGGTGCTCATGTTTATAAATAATATAAAATATTATAAAATTATGTTCTTTGCTAGTTGGACTTTAATGTGGCTTTTAATAAATGGGTTCATACATTTTGACCAATTATACAGGCATTAATAATCAGGGGGAAAAAAATCGAAAAGAATAGTTACATGTAATGTATGAAGTTTTTAGTATATTTTATGTAAAAGTACATGTTTTTCAATAACAAAAATATGTATACTTCATTTATAATATTAAAAATTCAATTCATATTATGTATACATTCGTAGTCAATGAAAACCTGAATTTTTTATTTTATGAATTGTTTTTATATAATTTATGAAACCCGTGTTTGGAAAATTTTTGTGAACACTATTAATAAAATAAATGTATCATTTTTTAACTTTGATTGAGCTTATCTCTTATTGTAACATATTGTATGAATTTTAAGCTTGTGTTGTAAATATATGAAAGCGACACTATGTGCCGTACGTCAAGAGAAAACCAGTATTTTTTCGGATATATTATGTAAAGTTTCATGAATGTTATGAAAGAGTACATATATTATTTAAAAAAAGCATGATTCCATAAAAAGCATTTACGAAAACAATATATTATGTAAATGTTGTTTATGAAAAAGTTCATAAATTTAAAAACTGTCCAAATGTATGTTCAAATTCATATTTTATTTTTTTTTGTGTACCATATTTAATATTTTTGTTATCATATGGGAAATTCCATTTAATTGTAAGAGAAAGAAATCTCTCTCTGGCTTGTATGTAATAAACCATAAAATCAAAGCCTGGAGGAGCAACTACTTATTCTTATGATGATGATGATGATATCGTAAAATTGCCTATAAAAAACTGCCACGTTCCTATAATAATGTAAATCTTAAATAAATATGTCGCGCATATTCATTCCAGGGACTACATAAATGTTGGTTTGTATGGGCAATGGGATGTGTGCTCCGAAATAGTCAGAGGAAATTACTTTTGAAGCGGAGTAATCAATAATCGTTTACCAAAAGGCCATTAAACACATAAAAAAGCATCTCTTTTGTTATTTATTGTGCCAAATTGCTTCCATCTGGGAGAGAAATCTTCCTTGAAAAAGGGGTATTAAATTTTACATGCAGCAATTTGAACAACTTGACGTGGTTTTAGTTTCTTGAAAATTTTCATTTTTATTGATTATTAATCTCAACGGCAATTTCTGTATATCTGCAAATAGTTTAGAAAAATATATAAAATACCGAAATATCGGCAGAATATTATGTATCATGGATTTCATACCAAATTCTGCCATCCACAAACGAAGTACTTGAGTGAATTTTAAGTAAAAATGAGCTTTAAATACCTACACCCTCAAAAAAAAATCGCTTCTGTAACATATACTCCCAAACATATTTTGCTTCAAGCATATAAATTTTTGGGTATTGCCCAAACATTTATATGCTTGATTTCTTCCAATATATAATATGTTTGAAAGCATATTGTTCTAAACAATATAATATGTTTGGGTGGTCTAAGTTCCAAACATTTTGTATTGTTCCATCCAAATTCAATAATGTTGTCTTCCAAAAAATTATATGTTCTTATGTGAACATATAATATGTTTGGAAACATTTTGAACCCAAAAATATTATATGCTTAGAAGAATTTTCTCCCAAAGAAGATTGTGCTAAAATTTTTTTCTGCCTAATTGTATATTCCCTCACATTTTTCTCACTTTTTCTGTAATACAAACATTTTAGAAGAAATTATTGTATTTTATAATTTTTTTTAATTTTACCTTTTGCCGGACGGGGATTCGTACGGCGGACCACAGAGTTTGTAACCAGCACACTAACCACTGGCCTACGTAGCTGTTATGGTCATCAAGAGATAATTATCGTTATAAGGTATATTTATATAGCATAGCTTGCGGCGCCCACGAGCTGATGCAAACATAACATTGTTAAACATACATTTGTTGGCAGCGGGGAGCAGTGGTTGGCCGTCCGCCTTGCGTGACAGGGGACCTGGGTTCGACCAATACCATTTTTTTTTTAATATATTTTTTAACATATATTCCAGAGACGTTCGGAAGTTCCCGAAAAGATGTTCAGCATTACATACTATTATATTAAATTTTTACTACGAAATTGTAAAGTGTGTTTTATAAGAGACTTAAAGTCAGAAAAGAAAAGTGTTTGATATAAACGAAATGTACTGAGTTCAAATCAAATATTATTTTTTTATTGCAACAATAAAAATTGTGTAACAAATAAAGGTTTTTGTATACAAGTTTAAAATTTTCGAAGAAATTCAAAAACTCTTACAAAAGAAGAACGTGAAGTAGAGTATATATAAATATTTTTCCATCGAATCCTAAGGTTAACGATAACCATTCAAAAGCACATTATATTTAAATTCTAAACAGTAATTTTAAAACAGCACATAAATTTATTTTGGTATGAACAATTGTTTGCTAGCATGTAACACCATTAATTTAGAAATACAAATAAATATGAATTTTTATTAACGAATAATTTTGTACTTAATTTAATTCTTAAGGCCGGTATAAATTGGCATTATCACGTTAAAATGGCCATGTTTACCCTTTTACTTTTCTTTAATAATTTCTTTTAAAGAAAATAAACTTATTCAATTGTTGTTTTGGATCTTTCCCCACCATGTTATAATACAATTTACCGGAAAAAGTTGTAATGTTATTCTGTTTTTGCCGCTAAAATGAGAAATAATTTTAGCGACAAAACTCGAACTCAATGCCCACTTTTATTTTCGAAAAAATCCGTCAACTCCTTTTGGACTACTCATTAATAAAGAGGAACTAATCTTTGTTTTTATAGATCTTCAAAGGTCGATGCTTTCAATGAAGTCGTGTTGTCGTTATAATTGAGTGATTTGACTTAAAAATGGGTATCTTAACATGAAAGAACAAATTTTGGACTAAGGTCAACTTGACTTTAATAATTCAGAAAAATTCTTTAAAATTAATGAAACTGTCTATAAATTTGTTGCATTTTTGCATCTTGACTACAAGGCAAAAATCATTCAAAAATATGATATGCTTTTCAATACTTTATTTTAAAGACATTTTTTACTTGAAACATAGTATAATTTCTACTGGAAGTCTTGTTTTTAACGGACATTTTATAGCATATGAAAAAAAGCTGAAAAAACGAAAAACTGAAATGTGCTTCGTAGAGTCAAGTACACAAAACCCCATTTAAAAGAGAATTGTGTCTTAAAAGCATCCTTACTTGTATTCTCCGCTTCTTTGGTTCGGAATCAATATCAAAATTGTTAAAGTGGAGACACAATCTTTGGAACCGGACATGCTTTTTGTTCAGTGTATAGTGCCCTTTCGTTAGTTTTTATGAAGATCCCTTTAATTACCTTTGTTTGAATATTTTGACTTACTCATCCTACGTTCCGATTTGTTTTGACGAAACAAAAAAATTGTGCCCGTAATGCGAAAATGATAAACAAAACTCATGCTCTTTTTTTCAAATATATTTTATCTTGGTTCCGAATGAATTTTCTCTCCGAATACTCATTTTAATATTTTACTTAAGCATATACAATTTTTGGCGAAGTCTTATATCACAACATATATATTTTTACTCATAATATGTAAATTTATACTTGTTTATATTCACACATAGTATTTATACCCTAAACCACATAGTGGTCAGGGTATAATAAGTTTGATCGGCCAAAAAATGTGCCTACCAGAAATATTGATTTTAGACCCCATAAAATATATACCGATCGACTCAGAATCACCTCCTGAGTCGATCTAGCGCTTGGTGTCCGTCCGTCTGTCCATGTATTTGTTGTTCACAGGATTCCGGTCGCAATTATTAACCGATTTTGATGAAATTTGGTACAGGGGGTTTTTTGGGCACAAGGACGAACGCTATTGAATTTGGAAGAAATCGGATCAAATTTAGACCTAGCTCCCATATATATGTATCGCCCGATTTCGACAAATGCGGTCACGGTGCGCGTTTTTTCAAACGGATCGTCACCAAATTTGGCAAAAGGTAATCTTTCCCATCGCCCTTCAAGTCTGCAAAATGTCATCCAAATCGGTTCAGATTTAGCTATAGCTCCCATACATATGTACCGCCCGATTTTTCTAAATTTGGCCATAAAACCCTTATTTATCAACCGATCTTACTCAAATGTGGCTAAATGTAGTCTTCTATAGCACTAACTATATGTGCAAAAAATCGTCGAAATCGGTTCACATTTAGATATAGCTCCCATATATATGTACAGCCCGATTTTCCCAAATTTGGCCATAGAACCCTTATTTATTTACCGATCTTACTAAAAGTTGGCTAGATCCAGTCCTCTATAGTACTAACTATATTTGCAAAATTTCATCGAAATCGGTTCAGATGTAGATATAGCTCCCATATATGTATCACCCGATTTTGAAAAATTCGCCCCTAATAACTTTATGTTTGACCTTACAGGCCTCATTTCTTAACTGATCTTACTCAAATCTTGCACAAGGTAACCTTTTGTGGTATTAATCAAACCAGCAAAATATTAAGCAAATTGGTTCAAATTTAGATATAGCTTCCATCATTGGCGTAGCTAGGGGGGTGCTGGGGGGGCTATGCCCCCCCCAGAATAGTTCTTGCCCCCCCCAGAATAATCAAAGCTACAGTTGTTTTATATTTTAATTCAAGCTTTGCGATGTGTTTAATCCAATTAAGATTGTGGCAGAGAGAGTATGTTAAGCATATTTTTTAGTATTGATATTTACATTACAACTAAAAACACGTAATAAAAACACTAAAAGGAAACTTGAGACGCACATTTTCAAAAATAGTCAATTTATAACTACGTTGATTAAAATCAAAAATCGTCACATGCCCAATTTACCATCTAAAATCGTCAAAATCACGAAAAATCCACAGAGTTGGCACCGCTGCTCTCGACAGTTGCTTCGTTGTATTCTGTTCTCAGAGAATTTTTAAAAACTAATCGAAGATAGACGTTTTATAATATTCAATTTATTTTTTGCCTTTTATTTAATTTTTTATTCTTAGTATTTTTTATACACGATGAATATGTTAAGTTTATGTTTTGCTTTATGATTTCTAGTCCTGTTTTAAAACACACATTTTAAATAAAATATTTTTCAAACACATACTTAAAGCAATGCTTTTATTTTTTGTTATATTACACTGTTAGAAAAATATGTTTTTCATATGTTCCGATATAAACAAAATGTGTTTCGGGCACGATTTTAAACCACAATATATTTAAGTGCGAACATGTAATTTTCCTAAACTAACACTAAATGTTTGGGACATCTATGTTAATATGTTAGAATATATTATGTTTGGGGCATGAATGTTCCATAAAAATCATATGTGTGAATACAAACATATATACATTTACAAATTTCAACTAAACATACATATGTTGTGATATTTTATTCAAAGCGACAGAGAGAGTATAGAGAGAAATAGAGATGGAAACCGGGAGAGTTGACGAAAGATATCAACATAACACAGCGAAAGAATCAATAAGGCCAAAAATTTGATATGCTTAAGTCTAAATAATATTTAATTTGAATAAAGAGAATAGACATTCGGAACCAGGAGAATAGACATTTGAAAAACAAACAGCATATGTTTTCGCCTTGAGAGCAGCATTTTATGTATGTGTGGACATGTGTTTTGTTTATTATTTTGGCATGATGGGCACAATTTTTTTCTTGGTTTGTTACAAGAAATCAGGGGTCTTCATAAAAATAACGAAAGGGCACTATAGTCTATTTAGAGTTGGGACAGTAAAATGAAATAAGGAGGAAATAGTGAAAAATTACACAGTAAAATGTAAAAAAAACAAAGTTTAGTTTCTCTTTATTAAAAAGTAGTCCACGAGGAGTTGACGGACACCATCAAATATAAAAGCGGGCATTAAGTTCGACTTTGCAGCTAAAACAATTTAAAAAGTTTATTTTCTTTAAAATGAATTATTAAAGAAAAATAAAAGGAATTTTAGAGCGATGGTGTTAAATGCTAGTAAAAAACTGTTCACTCCTAAATAAATTTATGTTTATATTATAAAATTATGTATGTATGTTTATACTCGACTCCACGTTCTTCTTTTGTTAGTTTTTGAATTCCTTCCAAATTTTAAAGTTTTGTACAAAAACAGTTTTTTATTACAAGATTGTTATTTTTGCAATAAAAAATAATATTTTATCCAAAAATCATTCAATTTCGTTTATATCAAGCACTGTTACTGACTATAAATCTTTAATAACGCACATTTCGATGTTTCATTTAAAAAAATTAATATAGTATAAATATAAATGTGTAAATTAAAAAAAAAAAAAAAAAATGTTCGGTTGGAGCAGGGATTGAACCCACGACCCTTTGCATGCAAGGCAGACATGCTAACCACTGCTCCACGTGGCAAAAATATGTATGTTTCTGTTAAATAATGTTATGTTTGCATGGGCTCGTGGGCGCTGCAAACTATGCTATATAAATGTAACTTAAAACGATAATTATCTACTGGTGACTATAACAGCTACGTAGCCCAGTGGATAGTGTGTTGGCTTACAAACTGTATGGTCCTCGGTTCGATTCTCCGTGCAGGCGAAAGGTAAAATTTAAAAAATTTATAAAAGTGAATAATTTATTCAACATTATTTGTATTACAGAGAAAGGTGCCAATAACTAAACAATTTGGTGGAAGTGAAAATTACGAGTATGTTAGGGAATGAGCACAATCGTGTTTGGGAAAAATTCTTCCAAGCATATAATATTTTTGGCTCAAAATGCTTCCAAACATATAATATGTTCACATAAAACAAACATATTAATGTTTCGGCAGTATGCAATAATATATGTGCTTCCTGCAAAATATGTTTGGAACATATGTTAAAGAAGCGATTTTTTTTGAGGGTGTAAATAATGGTAAGTTGCTATTTGATTATTTATAGCGGTGTCGTGGAACCGGCTCCCACACACAATAAAATATTTTTTGTCTTCAACCATGAAATTAATTGATCTAATTAATTATACCCTTCACCACTACTATGGTACAGGGTATAATAAGTTTGTGCATTTGTATATAACGCCAAGAAATAGTGGTCATAGACCCATCTTTTAGTATACCGATCGGGTAAGAATTAAAATCTGAGTCGATTTAGCGATGTCCGTCTGTCTGTCTGTCTGTCCGTCCGTCTGTCTGTATATGTAATTTTGTGCACAAAGTACAGCTCGCAATTTAAGTCCGATCGTCCTCAAATTTGGCATAGGGCCGTTTCTTGAGACAGAGACAATTGCTATTGGTTTTGGAAAAAATCGGTTCAGATTTAGATATAGCTGCCATATATAATTATCTACGATGTGGTCATAGTTAGCGTGTTTATCAACCGATTTTCTTGAAATACCGTACATCCAAATATTTAATGAATCTCGCAAATCCTGCAAAATATCAGCCAAATCGGTTCAGATTTAGATATAGCTACCATATATATCTTTCGTCCGATTTAGACTCATATGACCACAGAGCCCAAAGTTTACTACCGATCTTCATGAAATTTTGCACAGAGGGTAGAATTGGCATTCTACCAATGCTTGGTACACTTGATTGAAATCGGTTCAAATTTAGATATAGCTCCCATATATATCTTTCGTCCGATTTGAACTTATATGGCCTCAAAATCCAGGGTTTTGCCGTGATTTGCTTCAAATTTCGCACAAGGAGTACGTTTAGTAGTATAGGTAATTGTGCCAAATTTGGTTGAAATCGATTCAGATTTAGATATGGCTCCCATATATATCTCCCGTCCGATTTGCACTCATATGACCAGGGGGCCCAAAGTTATACTCCCATTTACGTGAAATTTCGCATAGATAGCAGAATTATTATTCTAACTATGCATGTCAAATTTAGTGGTTCAGATTGTATATAGCTCCCATATATACGTACACCAGAGTTGGGGAAATATGGTCGACTGTTTCATATTTTAGACCCATTTTCAATGGGATTTTCCTCCAATTGACTGGATAGTTTCCACAGAGAATACAAATATGGCCAAAATTCTCACAGTTTACACAAAATTCTGTGATGATTTCCCCATATCTTAGCCATATCCTACACACTGCAATGCCAAAATTTCCACAGAACGGATGAGTTTTAAATAAGGCTCCAAGTCGCCCTACACATATCTTGGCGAGATCTAACCAATATCCTTGTAAAATCGCCACTGCTGAGTAGCAAAAATTGTAAATATTACTCTAATTGTCCTATATCTCGAATACATATGTATCGCCTGAAAAATCATAAATCTCTTTTGTACAATTGCATTAAAATTTCTCTCGCTTCATATTTCCCATATTTTTTACTAACATTGTGTATCATCCCAGGGCGTTAGCCGATTTAAATTTTAATTCTAGAGTTTTTGTAGAAGTACAAAAAATTGTTTCCATTAAAAGTATTTGTATCTGCAAACCTTTATATAGTTCCCAGCAAATTTTAAGTAGTTGAGATGGTAACACAAATGTTTGTCTACATAGTGGTGAAGGGTATAATATAGTCGGCTCCGCCCGACTTTAAACTTTACTTACTTGTTTTTAATTGAAATGTATTCAATCAAAAAAAATGATAGTATCAATCATCAAAGCCAATTAAAAAATTAATTGATACAACTAATTTTTGTGATTGAGTTTTCGTTTTGTTTTTGATTGATTTTGCTGCATATTGCCTTTAACACCGCAATAAAATTGAGGATGTATAGTTTTATCAGTAGGCGTAATTTATCGCTTCGGAAATTTTGACAAAATTTTGAAGGGTGTCTGGGGGGGGGCTATGCCCCCCCAGAGAAAATTTCTAGCTCCGCCAATGGCTTCCATATATATGCATCTCTCGAGTTTCCCAAATTTGGCCATAGTACTCTTATTTATTAACCAATGTTACTCAAATTTCAAATTTTGATGTACTAGCCGATCGTACTTATACGTACTTGTAGCTCTTACATAAGAATATTGCTCGATTTGTACAAATTTGTAATTATTACCCACACTAATTTAACGATTTTCTCTTTTTTAATAATGGGCTCAATATTAGTGGCATACTAACTCGGTAGGTGCAATATCAACACAGCCAGTGTTGCTAGATGTAAGGGAAATTCCCTTTATGTAGGGGTTTTCTAATATTAAGCGTCTTGTAGGGACGTAGGGCCACAATGTAGGACATTTTCACTCAACACAATTTATAATAATTGTTACATTTTGGTGGCTCTAGAGGAGGAAATTAGAAGCCGGCAAGGCTTGATCTTTAACAATGTGTGGTAAACTTTATTCCTGTAGAAAATTTTGTCAACATTTTATTTCTATACAACATTTTGTCAAAATTGTATTTCTATAGAACATTTTGTCAAAATTGTATTTCTATAGAAATTTTTTTCAAAATAGCATTTCTATAAAAAAAAAATTCTCAAAATTTTATTTCTGTGGAATTTTGTTTCAAAATTTTATTTCTATAGAAAAATTTCTCACAAAAATTTGTTTATAGAAACTTTTTCCAAAATTTTATTTTTATAAAGATTTAACGAAAAAGATTACTAATTTGGGTGGAATTCTACCAACTGTGGCAACCGTGGTCGTAATACAAATTTATATTCTAAGTTATATACGTTGCATATTCATGTTTTAAGATAATAAAGTACTTAGAACCATTTTTGTTTAGTGAAATTTTTAATTTAACGAAAAATATAGTACGGAAAATTGTTTGGGAATGTATAGGAAAGTAGGGAACTTTTTTTGTCCTTGTAGTGTAAACCGAACATTTTCCCTTGCAACATTGACTATGAGCTATAGTCAGATGACACAAAGCACCCATAGACACACAGAAAAAAAGTGTCTCGTAAATTTAAGAAAATTTTTACAATAATTTATTACAAGAATTTTCCAGAATTTTAGTGCATTTTTCGCATCTTCGACGAAAATTAACTACTCGGAAGGAAATTTTACAAATTCTAAGTAGCAATCGTTTAGTTCATGGCCTACAAAATACGATGGAAACTTCCTTAAAAAATGTCTTAACTGGTAGTTAAAAATTCGTTTGTCATGCTATAAAACTACTTGTGAAATGTAAAGTATTTTGTAAATAATAAGTGCAATTTACTATAAGATTTTTTTGTATGAGAAAATATTTTTTTACGAAAAATGAACTTGAAAGTGGATAGCAATTTCTTACTGACAATTCCTATAGTTAATAATTGTTGGTAAAAAATTACCCAATGAAATATTTTTAGTTCACATGTAATTAAATTTATAGACATTTTCGTCAAAAATGGTAGATAACATTTCTTGAAAATTTTGCAAATTTTAAGTCAAACGTTTCATTGTTCGTAAACTGGTGTGCCTTTACGAATATTATTCTTAGAGTAAATTGTCAGCAGATGCGATGAACTAATGCATAGAACAGAGATCTTTAACGGCATAGTGGGATGTGATTAATGTAAATATGATGTTACTTGAGTTTTGTTGTGTATACATGAGCGTGGGGTTGTTTTTATTTTTGTTCATTTAGTGGTTTGTGTGTGTGTGTTTGTTATTCGCGGATGGTTTATTTGGCTGGATGAGGTGTTGTTTTCAATAAAGGCACATGTGTTTTTGTTGTTGTAGGAATGTTTTGGCTTTGCTTGGTTTTGTTTGGCATGCTTCAGTTGTATAGTTGGCGTTGGCGTGGGCTGTTGCATCTTTTAAGTAGGTATGCAACAAGGGAGTATAAAGGCATGGAATATTTTGGATTTTTGAGACATATATTGGTGTTTGTTTATTAAACCTTTTAAATGAAAGTTATTAATATTTTATCGGTAGTTTAGAAAAAAGTTATTACGAATATTTAGGAAAATATGTTGAAATTGAAAGTGTATTGAAATTTTTATTATTCTATGTAAAAAATTAATATTCAAATCCAGATGAATTTGGAAAATTTTTGTTATATCTCAGCGTATAGTTTATTCATAAATTGGTAAGTATTTTTATACCCACCACCATAGAATGGTGACGGGGGTATAATAAGTTTGTCATTCCGTTTGTAACACATCGAAATATCGATTTCCGACTATATAAAGTATATATATTCTTGATCAGGGAGAAATTCTAAGACGATATAACGATGTCCGTCTGTCCGTCTGTCTGTCTGTCTGTCTGTCTGTCTGTTGTAATCACGCTACAGTCTTCAATAATGAAGCAATCGTGCTGAAATTTTGCACAAACTCGGCTTTTGTCTGCAGGCAGGTCAAGTTCGAAGATGGGCTATATCGGTCCAGGTTTTGATATAGTCCCCATATAAACCGACCTCCCGATTTGGGGTCTTGGGCTTATAGAAATCGTAGTTTTTATCCGATTTGGCTGAAATTTGAAATCTAGAGGTATTTTATGACCATTAAGAGGTGTGCCAAAAATAGTGAGTATCGGTCCATGTTTTGGTATAGCCCCCATATAGACCGATCTCCCGATTTAACTTCTTGCGCTTATAGAAACCGCAGTTTTTATTCAATTTACCTGAAATTGGAAATCTAGAGGTATTGTAGGACCACAAATACGTGTGCCGAAAATTGTGAGTATCGGTCCATATTTTGGTATAGCCCCCATATAGACCGATCTCCCGATTTTACTTCTTGGGCTTATAGAAACCGCAGTTTTTATTCAATTTACCTGAAATTGGAAATCTAGAGGTATTGTACGACCACAAATACGTGTGCCAAAAATTGTGAGTATAGGTCCATGTTTTGGTATGGTCCCCATATAAAACGACCTCCCGATTTGGGGTCTTGGGCTTATAGAAACCGTAGTTTTTACCCAATTTGTCTGAAATTGGATATCTAGAGGTATTTTAGGACCACAAAGAGGTGTGCCGAAAATGGTGAGTATCGGTCCATATTTTGGTATAGCCCCCATATAGACCGATTTCCCGATTTTACTTCTCGGACTGCTAGAATCCGAATTTTTTATCCAATTTGTCTGAAATTTGAAATCTAGAGGTATTTTATGACCATAAAGAGGTGTGCCACAAATGGTGAGTATCGGTCCATGTTTTGGTATTGCCGCCATATAGACCGATCTCCCGATTTTACTTCTTGGGCTTATAGAAACCGCAGTTTTTATTCAATTTATCTGAAATTGGAAATCTAGAGGTATTGTAGGACCACAAATACGTGTGCCAAAAATTGTGAGTATCGGTCCATATTTTGGTATAGCCCCCATATAGACCGATCTCCCGATTTTACTTCTTGGGCTTCTAGAATCCGAAGTTTTTATCCTATTTGCCTGAAATTGGAAATCTAGAGGTATTTTCGTGTTTTAGTATAGCCCCCATAAGAACGATTTCCCGATTTAACTCCTTGGGTTTCTAGAAACCGTAGTTTTTATCTGATTTACCTGAAATTGTAAATATTCTGGTATTTTAGGCTCACAAAAACGTGTATCGGATTAAGTTTTTATCGGTCCATTTGGCACTGCCTCCATATAGACCGACTTCACTTTTTGAGGGTGTAGAAGGCACACTGATCATGAAAATTGCTTGAAACTCAATGTAAATCTTCCAGATTTTTCTTCTACAGATTTAAGATTTCAAATCAAGACGTTATTTTATAATTTTCTGGCACACTTACAAGAGATGTTAATGATTCCTCTAAAACTCAAACAAAAATGGTTCTTATAAATCCAGAATCTGATATAGTCTTCATAGGTGAAATCTTTAAATTTATCTCCGGGAAGTGTCCTCTAGCCCTCCTGAAATTTCAAAGGAAACCCTAATATTTGATTCATGGTGGTGGGTATTTAAGATTCGGCCCGGCCGAACTTACTGCTGTATATACTTGTTTTAATATGACTTTCTTTTAAAAAGAATATTTTTTATGTATATTATTATTTGTTAATTAATTTTTTTGGGAACCAGTTTAATGTTTTTCTTTGTTGTAAAAACAATATTTAATTTCAGAGCAACTCCAGATGGATTCGAACAAATAAAAAATAGAGAATTGGTAAGTTTTCTTTTAAAAATTGGCTTTATTTTAACTAGAATATTTACGTTTTTGTGACCTTTTTATCATCAAAATTACAGGTTTTTAATGCCTTATTTTAGTATTTCTTTAATCAAATTTTTTGGAAACCAATGTAATGTTTTTAATGTAAAAACAAATATTTAATTTCAGAATAACCCCTTAAACATTTGGACAAATGTTTAGTACTCCTTTGCCTGTAATTTAATAGTGAATTGGTAAGGATTCTTTAACTTTCTTTTAACCCTCGACAGTCATCCTTATTTTTTGTACATTAACGTCATCCTTCGTCATTTTCACTACAGCTGATTTCAAGACGCTATAATTTTCATCGTGAGCGAAAAAGTGAACCAAACTTGAGTTTTATATCGAAAATGAAATTACGTGTCGTCATTTTGACGAATGATGATGTCTAGGGTTATCAAGAATATTTGGTTTTTAATGCATATTATTATTTTTTTCATTAGATTTTCTGAAAACTTATTTAATAATTTTATTTAATATTTAATTTCAGAGTAACCCAAATAAATTTGGACAACTTTTTATATTTCCCCTCGGCGTACAATTTAATAGAGAATTGGTAAGTTTTATATTAAAACTTTGGCTTTCTTTCAACTAGAATATTAATTTTATTATATCCTTCACATCGATAACAACACAGTTTTATGAGTTTATTTAGAATACTTCATTATTTCTCTAATTGTTTCAGGTACAAATTTTATGAGATACGTTTTCCAAAGAAAAGTTGAATTCTTTACACCATTTGATAAAATGCCACAAATATGGTAAGTTACAAGCTAAAATGAAGAATTAAAAATTATATTTCATTACATGGTGTTAATTTTTAACAATTTTCATTTTTGTTTCCATTTTTTCCAGCAAGATACGTGAAAAAACTACCTACGATGAATAAAAAAAGAATAAGTCAAAATGTCCAAACAGCGGGTTCAAATGAACTACTCTCTCTTCCACGTGGTCATAATTTTTATTCACAAAAAACATTGTATTAAGAACTTTAATCATAACTTTTTATAATAAAGTACTTTTGCTTAAAGAAAGTTTAATTTTAATGTATGAACATTTTCATAATAGTAAAACGGTTTGTTGTTCCTTTAATTATTTATTTTCTCTGTACTGTGGAATGATTGATTTAAAAATAGTTTAGTCGTCGACATTTTAAAGAGACTGTTAACCAATTTTTATTATCGGGTTTCCCACAAAATAAACAAGTAAACCAAAATAATACTGACTTTTTAACTTAGTAGGGGTATATAAATCTTATGGTGTTGTAAAAATGAACTAAACTACAATGTTATAGATGAACTAAAATTTAAGATAATTATAAACTAGACAAGTTGAAAAAAATCTTAAAGGCTAAATCATGGTCAATATTACTACAGTTTAGTTCATTTTGCAATGAAAAATGGTTCACTGTTTTTTCAGTGCATGTACCCCTTAATATTCTTAAATATGCAACAGCGGTTTATCTCCCAGACCTATATGTTACCCCATAAATGCTTATGATTACTAATTCTGTAATGGTGGTTTAGGGTATGATATAGTCGGCCCCGCCCGACTTTCTACTTTACTTACTTGTTTTTTTATGATTTTGCTTATTTCTTTTTTTAAATGAAATCTAAAATAATGAAATATCAAAGAACATTATCATTGCGTTTCTTACTACGTTTTTGTCTTGCTGGTCTTCTTTTTTAGTCTTAAAATATAAATTGTTTAGCCATGTCATTTGATTCCTTTCATGTACACAGTACTTACACCCCAAACATCAATGATCTATAATGAATTCGAATAAAAATCTGTATCAAAATTTCATTAAAAATTCAAATGTTTCTTTTGATTTGAAAAAAGTTTCATTTGAAATGAAAAAGGTTTTATTTGATTTGAAAAAGTATTCATTTGGTTCGAAAAAGGTTTCATTTGAAGTGAAAATGCTATAAATACTTAATGGGGCCTGCGATCAAATTCAGAAAATTTATTAAACATAATTATATTCTTTCTCCTGATAAAGAAAAAAAAGTTGTAGTTTAAAATTACAAGACTGTCATTAGGGCAATTATGGTAAAATTTACGAATTTTAAGAAACCGAGCCACTTTGTGGGAAATACGAATTTAGTTAATCTTTATTCTTCATTTGTGTAAAACTTTTTGCCCCTTATTAGTTAAAATTATCAAAGTCTAGGAAGCTCTCTTAAAACATAATAATTTCATGATCTAAACTACACAGAAACAAGTATATACAGCAGTAAGTTCGGCCGGGCCGAATCTTAAATACCCACCACCATGAATCAAATATTAGGGTTTCCTTTGAAATTTCAGGAGGGCTAGAGGACACTTCCCGGAGATAAATTTAAAGATTTCACCTATGAAGACTATATCAGATTCTGGATTTATAAGAACCATTTTTGTTTGAGTTTTAGAGGAATCATTAACATCTCTTGTAAGTGTGCCAGAAAATTATAAAATAACGTCTTGATTTGAAATCTTAAATCTGTAGAAGAAAAATCTGGAAGATTTACATTGAGTTTCAAGCAATTTTCATGATCAGTGTGCCTTCTACACCTTCAAAAAGTGAAGTCGGTCTATATGGAGGCAGTGCCAAATGGACCGATAAAAACTTAATCCGATACACGTTTTTGTGAGCCTAAAATACCAGAATATTTACAATTTCAGGTAAATCAGATAAAAACTACGGTTTCTAGAAACCCAAGGAGTTAAATCGGGAAATCGTTCTTATGGGGGCTATACTAAAACACGAAAATACCTCTAGATTTCCAATTTCAGGCAAATAGGATAAAAACTTCGGATTCTAGAAGCCCAAGAAGTAAAATCGGGAGATCGGTCTATATGGGGGCTATACCAAAATATGGACCGATACTCACAATTTTTGGCACACGTATTTGTGGTCCTACAATACCTCTAGATTTCCAATTTCAGGTAAATTGAATAAAAACTGCGGTTTCTATAAGCCCAAGAAGTAAAATCGGGAGATCGGTCTATATGGCGGCAATACCAAAACATGGACCGATACTCACCATTTGTGGCACACCTCTTTATGGTCATAAAATACCTCTAGATTTCAAATTTCAGACAAATTGGATAAAAAATTCGGATTCTAGCAGTCCGAGAAGTAAAATCGGGAAATCGGTCTATATGGGGGCTATACCAAAATATGGACCGATACTCACCATTTTCGGCACACCTCTTTGTGGTCCTAAAATACCTCTAGATATCCAATTTCAGACAAATTGGGTAAAAACTACGGTTTCTATAAGCCCAAGACCCCAAATCGGGAGGTCGTTTTATATGGGGACCATACCAAAACATGGACCTATACTCACAATTTTTGGCACACGTATTTGTGGTCGTACAATACCTCTAGATTTCCAATTTCAGGTAAATTGAATAAAAACTGCGGTTTCTATAAGCCCAAGAAGTAAAATCGGGAGATCGGTCTATATGGGGGCTATACCAAAATATGGACCGATACTCACAATTTTCGGCACACGTATTTGTGGTCCTACAATACCTCTAGATTTCCAATTTCAGGTAAATTGAATAAAAACTGCGGTTTCTATAAGCGCAAGAAGTTAAATCGGGAGATCGGTCTATATGGGGGCTATACCAAAACATGGACCGATACTCACTATTTTTGGCACACCTCTTAATGGTCATAAAATACCTCTAGATTTCAAATTTCAGCCAAATCGGATAAAAACTACGATTTCTATAAGCCCAAGACCCCAAATCGGGAGGTCGGTTTATATGGGGACTATATCAAAACCTGGACCGATATAGCCCATCTTCGAACTTGACCTGCCTGCAGACAAAAGCCGAGTTTGTGCAAAATTTCAGCACGATTGCTTCATTATTGAAGACTGTAGCGTGATTACAACAGACAGACAGACAGACGGACAGACGGACATCGTTATATCGTCTTAGAATTTCTCCCTGATCAAGAATATATATACTTTATATAGTCGGAAATCGATATTTCGATGTGTTACAAACGGAATGACAAACTTATTATACCCCCGTCACCATTCTATGGTGGTGGGTATAAAAAAGTGTCTCGTAAATTTAAGAAGATTTTTACAATAATTTATTACAAGAATTTTCCAGAATTTTAGTTCATTTTTCGTATCTTCAACGAAAATTAACTACTCGAAAGGAAATTTTACAAATTCTAAGTAGCAATTGTTTAGTTCATGTCCTACAAAATACGATGGAAATTTCCTTAAAAAATTTCTTAACTGGTAGTTAAAAATTCGTTTGTCATGCTATAAAACTACTTGTGATATGTAAAGTATTTTCTAAATAATAAGTGCAATTTACCATAATATTTTTTTGTATGAGAAAATATTTTTTTACGAAAAATGAACTTGAAAGTGGATAGCAATTTCTTACTGACAATTCCTATAGTTAATAATTGTTGGTAAAAAATTTCCCAATGAAATATTTTTAGTTCACATGTAATTAAATTTATAGACATTTTCGTCAAAAATGGGTAGATATCATTTCATGAAGTTTTTGCTAATCTTAAGTTAAACGTTTCATCGTTCTTATACTGATATTCATTTAAGAGTATTGTTTTTAGAGTAATATGTGGACAGATGCGATGAACTAATGCATAGTACAGAAATCTTTCTCGTCAAAGTGGAATATGTTTAATGTAAAGATGATGTTGCTTGAATTTTTTTTGAGAGTGAGAGCATGCAATGCAATAATGAGAAATGGTAGCGAGTGAAGGGGATGTTGTGTATATCTGAGCGTGGGGTTGTTTTTGATCTTTCAGTGGTTTGTGTGTGTGTTTATTATTGGCGAATGGTTTATTTGTCTGGATGAGGTGTTGTTTTCAATGAAGGCACATGTGTTTTTGTTGTTGTAGGAATGTTTTGGTTTTGCTTGGTTTTGTTTGGCATGCTTCAGTTATATAGTTGGCGTTGGCGTGGGCTGTTGCATCTTTTTAGCCAGTATGTAACAAGGGAATATAAAGGTATGGAATATTTTGTTTTTTTTAGACATATATTGGTGTTTGTTTATTAAAACTTTGAAATGAAAGTTATTAATATTTTAGCGATGAGATGTACGATGGCGAAGTGATGATTGGTAGCTTAGAAAAAAGTTATTAAGAATGTTCAATATTTAGGAAAAAATGCTGAAATGGAAAGTATATTGAAATTGTTTTATATAATTTAATTTTTATTATTCAATGTAAAAAATAAATATTCACTTTCAGAGTAACTCCAGATGAATTTGGAAAATTGTTTGTTACACCTCAGCGTACAGTTTAATGATAAATAGGTAAGAGTTCTTTTTCAATGTGGTTTTCTATTAAAAAAATAATATTCTTTATGTATATTATTATTATTTTTTTAAACAAGTTTCATGTTTTTCTTTGTTGTAAAAAAATATCTAAGTTAAGAGCAACCCCAGATGGATTCGGGCAAATTTTTATATTTCTCCTTAGCGTATAATTTAATAGAGAAGTGGTAAGTTTTCTTTTAAAAATTGGCTTTCTTCTCACTAGAATATTTACGTTTTAATGACATTTTTATTGTCAAAAATTACAGGTTTTTAATAAAAATTTTTGTTACACCTCAGCATATAGTTTAATCACAAATTGGTAAGTATTCTTTTTAAAATGTGGTTTTCTTTTAAAAATGATATTTTTTATTTATATCATTATTTGCTAATTATTATTATTATTATTATTTTTTTTTTTTGAAACTAGTTTAATATTTTTCTTTGTTGTAAAAAAAATATTTAAGTTCATAGCAACCCCAAGATGGATTCGGGCATATTTTTATATTCCTCCTCAGCGTATAATTTGATAGAGAAGTGGTAAGTTTTCTTTTAAAATTTGGCTTTCTTTTCACTAGAATATTTAAATTTTTATGACCTTTTTATTATCAAAATTACATACCTTATTTTAGTATTACAATAATCAAATATTTTTGGAAACAAATTTAATATTTTTGTTGTAAAAAACAAATATTTAATTTCAGAATAACAATTTAGAAACATTTTTATGAATTGGTAAGCTTTCTTTAACATTCTTTTAACCAGAATATTTAGTTTTTTTATGCATATTATGTCTTTAATTAGATTTTTTGGAAACCAATTTAATGTTTTCTATTTAATGTAAAAAATAAATATTTAATTTCAGAGTATCCCCAAATTAATTTCGATAACTTTTTAACCTCAACGTATAATTTAATAGAGATAATTGGTAAGTTTTATATTAAAACTTTGGCTTTCTTTTGAAAAGAATATTTATTGTATTATGTCCTTCACATCGATAACAACACAGTTTTATGAGTTAATATATTACTTAATTCATTATTTCTCTAATTGTTTCAGGTACAAACTTTATGAGGTACGTTTATCTAAGAAAAGTTGAATTCCTTACACTATTTAATAAAATGCCCCCAAAATTAAAAATTATATTTTATTACATGTTAGTTTTTAACAATTTTCACTATTCCTTCCATTTTTTTCAGCAAGATATGTGAATATACTAACGATGAATAAAAAACTAAGGAAAAGTCAAAATGTCCAAATAGCGAGTTAAAATAAACTACTTTCTTGTTCCACGTGGTCATAATTTTTATTCACAAAAACATTGTATTAAGAACTCTCATCATAAGTTTTTATAATAAAGTACTTTTGCTTAAAGAAAGATGAATTTTAATGTATGAAAATTTTCATAATAGTAAAACGGGTTGTTGTTCCTTTAATTATTTAATTTCTCTGTACTGTGGAATGATTGGTTTAAAAATAGTTTAGTCGTCGACATTTTAAAGAGACTGTTAACCAATTTTTATTATCGGGTTTCCCACAAAATAAGCAAGTAAACCAAAATAATACTGACTTTTTAACTTGGTAGGGGTATATAAATCTTATGGTATTGTAAAAATGAACTAAACTACAATGTTATAGATGAACTAAAATTGAAGAAAATTATAAACTAGACAAGTTGAAAAAAATCTTAAGGGCTAAATCATGGTCAATATTACTACAGTTTAGTTCATTTTGCAATGGAAAAGGGTTCACTGTTTTTTCAGTGTACAGTTAAATTGGCTTCAAAGCTCTAGAGGATTCACTTTTTTGTTTTTGAGTATTTAAAGCGTAATAATAATTATTTTATTTGTTTTTGTGAAATCGGCGTGACATCTGTGCTTCTAATACAGTTTAGTTAAAATTATTTTCTAATCATTTCTAATCTATTTTTTCTAAAATTAACTAAAATTTTCTTTCCTAGCGGGTTAACTGTTTTTTCAGTGTACCCAGCAAAAAGGCTTTGCCAACAAACTAGTGAAAATGAAATTTGTTAAGCAAACGTTTCCTCTGCTGCTTAAGCTACACTTGTAGTTTAGTCAAATGCATGTTTTAAGCTAATATCAAAAACAACAATAATTTCTTATAAATATGAAAAAAGCGAGTTATAATAAATTAAATCAAAGGGGTTCTGGGCACACAGAAAAAATCGGTAGTTAAAATAACGATTAATTTAATTTATTTTTATTGGAAAAAAATAATAGTTTAATTTTATTATTTTCTTCGAAATTTTCCACAGTTTAATGAAGTTTTCCTTTTTATTTGTCTCAATCATTTTTTGAACTAAACGTGAGTATAAAGTTCAATGACAGTATACATAAGCTCAATATGAACTAAAACAAAAGAACATTTTCGTACGATTCCCAATAATAATAAGGATAAGCTGCTGTATGGTTAAAATGATCATGATTTGGCGCCAATGAGTTATTTACAAATATAAATCGGCATGGTTGGTATTTTGAATTTTGTTTGTTAGTTTTGTAAGTTTTGCCACGACAATTTGAAAATGATTTGCAATCAAACGTTTTTCATATGCCAGCAAATTATGCAAATTGTTTTGAGTAAAAACTTGAAAATATTTAAAAAAAATCTGAAATACAAAATTGTAGGTCTTTTCCTACATCTCACTCCCTCTGTTTATAGTTATAGTACAATTTGTACTTTGAAAATCTATATGACGTCAGAAGGAATCGAACTTTGACCTTTTGTTTTGAAATCCAACACACTAGGGTTTTTTTATTAGCATCAAGTCAATTAGTATGTTGCATTTTTTTCTGAAATTAAAAACGGAAAAAGCCGACGAAACGTCGGGAAAAAATATGAAAAGACTTCTTTTATTTGCATTTATATACATTGACCTAAACAGACCATTAAAATAAACAAAAATTTTAAAAACGAGACTGTTGGTCGTTTTGGAACTTACCGGGGACAATTTCTGCGTAAGAATTGTGATCAGAAATCCAAAAACAAAATTTTGAAGAAAGCAGTCCTTCACAATAGATGTACTTAACATTTTTCCTTTGAATTTTGAAATACATTGATGACAAAGCATTACACATGATCCTTACGTGCCACACACATGTCCAGATAAATTCCACACCAGCAGATACATTCATGTTACCACTGTCTGAAAAACATTCTATAAATCCTTTCATTTCTTAGAATGCACAACAACTTAAGTTGTTACTAGAAAAAGGATACATTGAGAGTAGCCTCTGTGACATTGTCCAAATATTTGCTTTAGGGGTTTTTATTACATTTTTTTTTTGTATAAACTATGGCACATAAGCGTAAGGACACGAATACATGTAAAAGAACAACAATAATAATAAATTCAAGATAAATCGATTTTTAGGGACGAAAACAAAAAAGTCATCCACTTAAAGAGATATCCTCGTTGGCCAGCGTACAATTTACACCAAACATAAACATGCGACTAACGAACAGAGCTCTAATAACAACAATAACATATACGGCAATGGCAATATCAAGGATAACAATGGTAAATTCTTGCAACAGGATACCAAATCACATGCGGTCGTTACGCCCTTTTAAGCTGAAAGAATTTTTATGCGAAACTAATGGACTACAAATGTGTGAATGTGTCCATGGGTGGATGAATGGAGTTTACTAAAGCGAATTTGTATTCGTTACTTACTTCCGAATTTAGTAAGAAATGGGCACAGTGGTGTTTTTTTATCTGGCGGGATTTTGGAAATTTACTAAAGCTAACAGTGAGTTATTGAATCTATGGATAAAATATAATAATGGTTCAAATATTGATTTATTCAGAAATAATAACATTTACTTACCTGAACCGAAAATGATTAGTTGTTCATTAACTAAAATAACCAAACAGAAAATATTGCATTTTCGGATGCAATACTCACTTAAGTTATTGTATTGCATCAAGACATTAGCTTACACAATTGCTTCCAGCATGCATGATTCTTGTGAGCGATGTCCCACTAATAGAGGCGTTGCGCTTGAGTGAAATTTCACTCACGCACATTCACGAAGCAAAATGCTTATTCACGCACGCTTACGATATGTGTGGTAGCCATTCGCACTCAAGCACATTCACGAAATGAAAACCAATACTTACGCACACTCACGCGCGAACTATTTTTAAAGACTCACGCACTATTCACGACAATTCACGTGGCTCATGACAAATTCACGAGATTCACGACATATTCTTACCGGGAATGGGCAAAAGTAACAAAATGCATGAATAGAATATAGTTCGACAGCTACATTAATATCACTTGTCATACCAGTAAGAATTAAATCTGGATTTTTTTCGTGAACGTGAGTTTGCATAAATTTTGTTCACCCACATTCACGAACCGATTTTATTTCTCACCCACGATATATTTGTTTCAGTCCCACTCACGCACATTCATGAGAGTTACTTCAAATTTTGTTCACGACTCACGTGATTCACGCAGAAGCGATGAATTTAAAATGGGTTTGTCATAGTACACACATTCACGAACCGATTTTATTTCTCACCCACGATATATTTGTTTCAGTCCCACTCACGCACATTCATGAGAGTTACTTCAAATTTTGTTCACGACTCACGTGATTCACGCAGAAGCGATGGATTTAAAATGGGTTTGTCATAGTACGGATGACCACCTTTTCAATAGCCGTTGCACTGAATTTGCCCCACTTCTTAAGGTGTGATCAGTATTTTGGATGTGAATTAAAAAATTTTGTAATATTTTGTTAAATAAATATTTAAAAAAATATGATTTTTAATGCATTCTAACGCTTGTCTGATTTAGCATGTTTTTCGACAAAAATTTTAATAACTTGTACCATTTTATTAATTCTTACTATGTTTTTAACCCATTTGAAACAAAAACAAGTATATACGGCCGTAAGTTCGGCCAGGCCGAATCTTATGTACCCTCCACCATGGATTGCGTAGAAACTTCTACGAAAGACTGTCATCCACAATCGAAATACTTGGGTTGTGGTATCTTAAAACTTCTTAACATCGTTTTCTAAATTGTGAGTTAGTCCATACGTGGTATATATTAGACAAAAAAGTTATGTATAGTTAAGTCTACAAATAATTACGAATCGATATGGACTTTTTGCACGGTACGTAGAGAGCCAGAATTGAAATATGGGGGTCGCTTATATGGGGACTATATACACGCAGAGAAGAAACATGATTGTCACAATCATATTTGAAGAGCAAAATAATATGATAGGAACTATATTTGCGGCGACCATGTAACATTTTCACCTGCAACCATGTTGGCTCAGTGAACATGGTTCTAAGAAAAATATCATGGTCCTCATTTCAAATATTATTATATTGATTTTGTTTGAATGAAAAGACAATGGTCACGATTTAAAATGTTATGGTATTCATTCAAAATGTTTTCTTGTAGTTAAAAGAACTGAAAATAAAAATAAATGATACCATATAGCAAAATGCAGAACAAAAAACAGGTACATTTTTTCACTTTCCTTTTTTGTCTTCACATAAAACCACGTGCCACTTCTGAATAAATAAATTAGCAGTAAATACGTATTTTCCGTCCATTCCAAGAAACAATCAACACACGACTGACGCGCAAAATGAAAATCGTGTGTACCTGCTCAATGTTTTTATAGAATTCTTTTCGCCGTAAAAAAGTAAAAAAAAATTGAATGGTCAGGTACATGATTTTCCCGACCATTTAATGGTCTCAAATTCTATCATTTAAATGATAGAACATGTTTGCGGTATTTGAGAACCATTCAAATGCTTATTGCCACCATACATTTTTCTCCGCGGCAATTACATGCTCTAGATCAGCATTAAATGGATGCGGCAACCATGTCCAAACATGGTTTTTCTGTGCGTGTACAATTATGAACTTGATATGGACCAATTTTTGTGTGATTGGAAATCGATTTATCTGATATGGACCTAGTTAGGCGTGGATGCTAACGACCATATACTAGCACAATGTACCAAATTTCAACTCACTCGGATGAAATTTGCTCCTCCAAGAGGCTCCAAAACCTAATCTCGGGATCGGTTTATATGGGGCTATATATGATTGTGGACTGATATGGACTACTTTGGGCATGGTTGTTAAATATCATATACGATCACCACGTACCAAATTTCAAGCAGATCGGATGAATTTTGCTTCTCCAAAAGGCACCGGAGGTCAAATCTGGGGATCGGTTTATATGGGAGCTATATATAATTACGTACCAAATTTCAACCGAATGGGAAGAATTTTGCTCTTCCAAGGGGCTCTGGAGGTCAAATCTGGGGGTCGGTTTATATGGGGCCTATATATAATTATGGACCAATTTCGACCAATTTTTGCATGGGAGTTTGAGGCCATATATTAACACCACGTACCAAATTTCAACTGAATCAGATGAATTTTGGTCTTCCAAGAGGCTCCGGAGGTCAAATCTGGTGATCGGTTTATATGTGGGCAATATATAAATATGGACCGATGTGGACCAATTTTTGCATGGTTGTTAGAGACCATATACTAACACCATGTTCCAAATCTCAGCCGGATCGGATGAAATTTGCTTCTCTTAGAGGTCTTGCAAGCCAAATCGGGGGATCGGTTTATATGGGGGCTATACGTAAAAGTGGACCGATATGGCCCATTTGCAATACCATCTGACCTACATCAATAACAACTACTTGTGACAAGTTTCATGTCGATAGTTTGTTTCGTTCGGAAGTTAGCGTGATTTCAACGGACGGACGGACGTACGGACGGACATGCTCAGATCGACTCAGAATTTCACCACGACCTAGAATATATATATAATTTATGGGGTCTTAGAGCAATATTTCGATGTGTTACAAACGGAATGACAAAGTTAATATACCCCCCATCCTATGGTGGAGGGTATAAAAAATTAAAATTACCCACTAGAAAGAGTTATAAAAAATCGAATTAAAAGAAATTCCTGTGTGGATAAAATAAAGAACATTTTTGGGATGATATTTTGGAAATACTTTTAAAGTTGTGCCTTTGGAACAACTTCCAATTTTTTTGACAGGGTAGTTTAGTCGCATGGTTTTAAGCTGAAATCAAAACAATAATAATGATTGAAGAAGAAATAAACAATAATAAAAACAAAACAAAGAAAGATTAAAGGGTGATACGGTCAAAATTTGGTCAATATAAACTTGACGTATTTCTTTCAATTTTGCATTTAAAAAACCTGAACACCTCTCATTTTGAAGGTGTGTGTATGTGTAGAATGTTGCTCCTATTTTGATTTTGGAATTCACTCTTCAGTTGTCAAAATGCCGTCCAAGCAAGAAGAGCAGCGTATCAAAATTTTGCTCGCGCATCGCGAAAATCCGAGCTACTCGCACGCAAAGCTGACAAAATCGCTAAAAGTTGCCAAATCAACCGTTACACATGTAATTAAATTGTTTGGGGAACGTTTGTCGACAGCCAGGGAGTCTGGATCGGGGGGAAATCGAAACCCGGAAGCTGCTGAGACGACAAAGAGAGTTGCCGGTAGTTTCAAGCGAAACCCTAACCTCTCTATACGCGATGCCGCAAATAATCTGGGTGTATCGTCTACAACCGTGCATCGAGCCAAAAAACGAGCCGGACTATCGACTTACAAGAAGGTAGTGACTCCAAATCGCGATGATAAACAAAATACGACGGCCAAAGCGCGATCCCGGAGACTGTACAGGACGATGCTGACGAAGTTTGACTGCGTGGTAATGGACGACGAAACCTACGTCAAAGCCGACAACAAGCAGCTTCCGGGACAGGAGTTTTATACGGCAAAAGGAAGGGGAAAGGTGGCAGATATTTTCAAGCACATAAAACTGTCAAAGTTCGCAATGAAATATCTGGTTTGGCAAGCCATCTGTACCTGTGGCTTGAAAAGCAGCATTTTCATAGCTTCCGGGACTGTCAACCAAGAAATTTACGTGAAAGAGTGTTTGAATAAACGTCTGCTGCCTTTCCTGAAGAAACACGGTTGTTCCGTACTGTTTTGGCCGGATTTGGCATCTTGCCATTACGGTAAAAAGGCCATGGAGTGGTACGCCGCCAACAACGTGCAGGTGGTTCCCAAGGACAAGAACCCTCCCAACACGCCAGAGCTCCGCCCACTTGAGAAATACTGGGCTATTGTCAAGCGGAACCTAAAGAAGACCAAAAAAAAAAAAAAAACTGCTAAGGACGAGCAGCAGTTCAAGGCAAACTGGCTTTCTGCGGCGAAGAAGGTGAACAAGGTGGCTGTACAAAATCTGATGGCAGGTGTCAAGCGTGAGGCCCGGCAATTCGGATTTGGAAAAGCGAAAGCCTAACTGAATATTTTTCCTGAATTTTATACTAATTGAACTTGAAAAAGAAATTTAATTTGATTTTTTAATTAAACGATTTCACCGATTTACACGCGTTTTTCCTTGACCAAATTTTGACCGTATCACCCTTTATTAGAGGGTCGGCTGGCATTTTCTCCTCGGTAAATTAAAAGGCGATCGGTTTATAGGGGGACTATATATAACAGGTTGGCTGATAAGTCCCCGGTCTAACTAAGAAAAACACATTTTTTGTCAAAATTCGTTTTTATTATTCAACATAGTTCCCTTCAAGAGCGATACAACGATTATAATGACCTTCCAATTTTTTGATACCATTTTGGTAGTACTCCTTCGATTTTGCCTCAGTTTCGGCGATCACCTCTGTATTGCAGCCAAATTTTTTCCCTGCGAGCATCCTTTTGAGGTCTGAGAAAAAGCATAAGTCGCTGGGGGCCAGGTCTGGAGAATACGGTGGGTGGGGAAACAATTCGAAGCCCAATTCATGAATTTTTGCCATCGTTCTCAATGACTTGTGGCACGGTGCGTTGTCTTGGTGGAACAACACTTTTTTCTTCTTCATATGGGGCCGTTTTGCCGCGATTTCGACCTTCAAACGCTCAAATAACGCCATATAATAGTCACTGTTTATGGGTTTTCCCTTCTCAAGATAATCAATAAAAATTATTCCATGCGCATGCCAAAAAAACAGAGGCCATTACTTTGCCAGCGGACTTTTGAGTCTTTCCACGCTTCGGAGACGGTTCACCGGTCGCTTTCCACTCAGCCGACTGTCGATTGGACTCAGGAGTGTAGTGATGGAGCGATGTTTCATCCATTGTCACATATCGACCGAAAAACTCAAGTGTATTACGAGTTAACAGCTGCAAACACCGCTCAGAATCATCAACATGTTGTTGTTTTTGGTCAAATGTGAGCTCGCGCGGCACCCATTTTGCACAGAGCTTCCGCATATCCAAATATTGATGAATGATATGACCAACACGTTCCTTTGATATCTTTAAGGCCTCTGCTAACTCGATAAACTTCATTTTACGGTCATTCAAAATCATTTTGTGCATTTTTTTTGATGTTTTCGTCGGTAACCACCTCTTTCGGGCGTCCACTGCGTTCACCGTCCTCCGTGCTCATTTCACCACGCTTGAATTTTGCATACCAATCAATTATTGTTGATTTCCCTGGGGCAGAGTCCGGAAACTCATTATCAAGTCAAGTTTTTGCTTTCACCGTATTTTTCCCCTTCAGAAAACAGTATTTTATCAAAACACGAAATTTCTTTTTTTCTATTTTTTTTTTTTTCACAATAACATAAGTTGCTTCACAAAAGACGCTCTATCTCACAAACTAATTGACTTACAGACGTCAAATTTTGACACGAATCATTTGAAGGTTGGTACTATATACAAATAATATGCATTTAATACTAGCGACACCATGTGTCAGACCGGGGACTTATCAGCCAACCTGTTAATTATATATATGGCTGTTATTAGGCGTATACCTACATCATGTACCAAATTTCGACCGATGCGGATAAACTTTGTTCTTCAAGGAGGCTCCGGAGTACAGGAGTGGGGTATTTCCATTAATTTGGGGATTTTTATAGGGATGAATCATTTGGACTAAAAACGGACCCAGGATATTATTTTGGGGACCCAAGCGCTAATTTATAATTTTAATCGGCTAGGCTAAGACATTGTGAAATCCTTTCGTGAGGACTCGAGCCTAAATGTTGTCCTCTTATCAGTGTTTATCCTTAATATGGACAATATATCCCATTAATAGAGAAATGATGGTTCACCTTCATATTTATCTACCGCTCAATTTTATTACTGGAGTATTTAGAAATAAATACATGGTGACCGAACTTCCATTTTCAAATTTTCGAACATTTGGAAGATAATCAATGGTCTCCTGGTGTTGTGTTTCGAAATTTTGATCTTATTGTAGCTCGCAAGATGGTATGACAATAAATTTTATAGTTTTTTTTTAAATTTTTAAATTATTACCGATATTCAAAATTCCAACAACATTTTCATGAAATAATCTTCAAATATTAAATTCTATGGACACACTCTGAAAACAATCCATTTTGTAACATATACTCCCAAACATATTCTGCTCCAAGCATATATATTTTCAGAATTTTCGCGAACAAACACTTGTTTATTCTGCACAAACATACTATGTTTGACCCTAAGGTGACTATAAAACATTTTTCCAGAATCATTTTCGGAATAAATCGATATATTTTTCGGTAACTACCTTTTGTATATATATATGAGCTAAACATTATGGTTGGTTTAACTGTGGCGACGAATTCTCGTTTGATTTGTGTCGAATATTTGTCTAGTGTGATCGTACCGTAAATATATCTTTGTTAAAGGCCTCAAATAGTTGATTCCACTTTCTAAACATTTGTTTGATTGCGACAATGTCATAAATATAATTGTGTTGAAATATAAATAAAAGAATATGTTTGCCATATATTTGAATTTACATCCCAAATATTTATTTATGTACAAAATATGTTAGTCGATATAGATTAATAAACGTGTACTCAGTAACCTACATTATTATTTTTGTAATTAATCTTGTCGTTTTTCATATATTATTTATTTATTTGTATATTTCTACACAGCAAAACAATGTCTTATAATTATAGTGCAGGTTTCAATAGTTGAAATAATATCCATCTTAACTAGGATTTCAATAATTAATATAATTGGAAATTTTATAAAAAATTGAGGAAAAACATTTCTTTTAAATATTAATAATTTATATAATTAATGATTTTTGAAAAGTAATATATTATTAGTATTTATAATAATATCGTAGAAAATTTAACATTTAAATGCAAAGACGTGATAGTATGTAAAAAAGAAGTTTATGAAGGACAAGATAGATGTAAATTAATTCCGATACAATTGAAGTATTCGCTTTTTAAAAATAAAGGGATTGCCGATGCTTTGTATGTTGCTTGGTAATGTGTTCCAAAGACGTATTGTACTGATAAAGAAATGCCATTCGGAAACAAGACATCGACGCCTAACTGGTATTATTTTTCTTCCTCTGCTTGATTTTGTGAATTTCAATTTGCAATACAAGTTATCCGGTGTCCGTTTTACTACACGCAAAGATAAAAAAAAACGTTTGGAAAACGTGTACCGAAAACGTTTTTCTTTTGTTAGAGTTTTTTGAATTGCTTCGAAAATTTTAAACTTTTATCACCAAACAAATTCGTTTGTTACAAAGTTTTTATTTTTTCAATAAAAAAAGTTATTTTTGAAACAACAACAGAGTCCATTTCGTTTATATCAAACACTCTTCTTTTCTGACTTTTGGTCTTTAATAAAACACATTTTACAGTTCAAAATTTAATATAGTACAATGTAATGTTGAACATTTTTTTCGGAATCTTCGGAACATATGTAGAATGTATGTAAAAAAAAAAAACTTTGGTCGAAGCAGGGATCGAACCCACGACCCTTGGCATGAGAGTCAGACGTAGCAACCACTGCTCCACGGTGCCAAACTAAATGTTTGTTTCTGTTAAATAAACTTTGTTTAGTCGGTTCGTGGGCGCCGCAAGCTATGCTATATAAATATAACTTATATGGATATTTATCTCTTGATGACCATAACAGGTACATAGCTCAGTGGTTAGTGTGTTGGCTTACAAAGTGCATGGTCCGCGGTTCGATTCTCCGTCCAGGCGAAAGGTAAAAAAAATTTTAAAAATTTATAAAATCGTATAATTTCTTCTACATTGTTTGTATTACAGAAAAAGGTGCTAAGAACTAAAAATCTTCGTGGAAGTGAGAAAGATGTGAGGGAAACAATAGCCAGAAAAAATTTTTTTTTTGAGTTAGTCTTTATGAAATTGTTTTTACATCCTGGAAAAGAATAAACGTTTATCACAAAAAGTATATACTTTTCTTCCAAATACACTTCCTTACAGCGAAAAGCAAATGAGAAACGAACTTTGTTTGTCTAAAATTTCGTTTGGGAGGAAAGAATTATTTTTTTGCGTGTATAAGTTTCTGCAAAAATATCAAAGCCTTTGAATTGAGGAGAGTCTGAAAACTAAATCCATACAGAGAATTCGCTAGATGGGTGACACGTTGTCGCCTATTCAGTCCATACACATAACGGATGAAGCTATTGAAGGCAACATTTAACCTCCGCAGACTCCCCGAGTCACAGTTCACACCCATAAATCAGTCCTGGTACCAGTAAAGTTTTCGCCAAGAGAATTCGTATGTTCTGTGGCGTATAGGAATGGCTAAACCATTCTCCACTATAACTGTTTGAATCCTGTCCTTAAGGTACGACGTAATCAGGTCCATTGCGGTTGATGTGAATTTAAAGAAACGTCTCAATTTCATGGCCAGATTTTGATGATCAACAGAATCAAAGGCTTTTGAGTGGTCCAAAAGTACAAGAAATCCAACTTTGTTGTCATCAATATCTCCTCTCAACGATTCTGAAACCTTCGCCAGGGCAGTGATGCAACTGTGGTCCGGGCGAAACCCAGACTGCCTACCAGTCAACAGTGACTCCCGGTGAAGATATTCTGACATCTGAGAGTGCAATATCTTCTCGAAGACTTTATACAAGTAGCAGAGTATAGATATGGGACGGAAATCCAAATTAGACTTACGAACCGGAATGATTTTCGCATGTTTCCACATAGTGGGGTACATACTTGTGGTTAAAATCGTATTAAAAAAATGGGTAAGAAAATGGTATGTCTTTCGTTATCTCTGTCGTAAACTTTATCTTTTTTTTCACTATCGCTCTTAACTTAAAAAATAATGGGTTAAAATTTTAGTTCCAACATATAATTTTTATACCGAAACATATAGAAAACAGCCGTAATTATCAACGCGAACTGAGAACAAAGTACCGGTCTTTAGGGAGGTTATGCTATATATCTTTACCCACGCTTAGTTCATAAAAAAATTTAGAACATACTCGGAATCACGAAAATTTCGATAAAAAATAATAAAATTTGAAATTAAAAAAGAAACTAATAAACAACAGTTTTTTTAGATTTTGACCTGTGATATCTCTTTTTGGACATGTTGGATTTTTAAAAGCTCGTAGATTCTGATCTTATTAAGGATTTTGAGTAGAAGATCGACAAGCCCTTTTTATTACATATAACATTGCTACTTTTGATTTATCATTAAATGATACAATCATATTTCTGTTAATTAGTATATCAATATACCATTTTCTCTTCAATTGCCAATCATTATCCTTCGTTTCATTGGAAACAGGACAGGTAAGAAACCAGGCTAAACATTCTTCTTATTTCCCAAAGAAAAGGCGCGACGAGGCACTAGTTGACCATACACACATTGTGCCATTGATGTATTATAAGCCACAAGGGTCTGGATGTTACCTTCAATTTTTGAAAAGTCACCTTTTGAAATGCACTAGGAATGGAGACAATGCAAACCTTTATATTAATCAAATCGAACAAAAACAAAACATATACAGGTAGTCGTTCTCCTCCGGCTTATTTCTTTTTTTCAGGGAAATATCTTTTTTTTTTTTGGAAAAGAAAATTAGAGGCGCGTTATGGGAAAACCAAGGCAATTTCGTAAAAACAATGGATGAGCAAGATTGTTATGGCTAAAGATACGAAAATAAAGTTGTCAAAACAACCTCAGCATGATATATCTATGAGGAAACGAGAGGAGGAGAAACAATGACTCTTTGGAAAATTACAATTCAACCTAAAATACAATGAACCTTGACCACACGCCTTGAAGGCTCAAATTACACAGACTGATTTATGAAACATTGGCCATGAGATACATGCAGCATGACAATGTGAAGGGAACCGATAATCAATTACCAATATTTGAATCCTTAGTACCTTAGAGATAAAAGTCTTCGGCCACCATCTACGATGCTAGGTCAACTGCACAAACATACTTACAGATATTAGATATTTGCGATTGCCTAGTAAACCGATAGAAATTCTTTTGCTACTACAATTTACCTTATTCATCTTCAATATTGGTGTCTTAAATAAAGTTCTTATGAGTATGGGTATGTGTCTCTGGGTGTATGTTATGTCATCTGCCTTTTATAATGTTTTATTGATATTTATGGCCTTGGTACTATGAAAACATTGTTCGTGCCTTTCCTTTTTACGATATTGAAATTGAAGCTTTAGCTTAAGGTGATTTTTGAAAGTGTGCTTGGAGGCATACACTGACAAATGTTTTCTCTGGAAGACATGGGAACTCTTATGTTATATGGTATATTGCGTAATACCTGTTTCAGGACAGATACTCAACCGAGCAATTCTTATGATCAACGACAGAAGTTTTTAGTTATCCATTGGATATACTCCGAAATGGTTTTCTAGACTATTATACGTGTATTTGTTCAACTATTCGCAATTAATTAACTGTATTAAGCGAGATTTTAATTATTATCATAGAACGGGAGTAGTAACGTGTTTTTTGGCTGGAAAGTTTAAATTTTGTGGAGACTGTGCCTCAGATATCATCAATTACCCCCTTTTATACCCTCCACCATAGGATGGGGGGTATATTAACTATGTCATTCCGTTTGTAACACATCGAAATATTGCTCTAAGACCCCATAAAGTCGATCTGAGCATGTCCGTCCGTCCGTCTGTTGAAATCACGCTAACTTCCGAACGAAACAAGCTATCGACATGAAACTTGGCACAAGTAGTTGTTATTGATGTAGGTCGGATGGTATTGCAAATGGGCCATATCGGTCTACTTTTACGTATAGCCCCCATATAAACGGACCCCCAATTTGGCTTGCGAGGCCTCTAAGAGAATCAAATTTCATCCGATCCGGCTGAAATTTGGAACATGGTGTTAGTATATGGTCTCTAACAACCATGCAAAAATTGGTCCACATCGGTCCATAATTATATATAGCCCTCATATAAACCGATCCCCCGATTTGGCTTGCGAGGCCTATAAGAGAAGCTAATTTCATCCGATCCGGCTGAAATTTGGAACATGGTGTTAGTATATGGTCTCTAACAACCATGCAAAAATTGGTCCACATGGGTCCATAATTATATATAGCCCATATATAAACCAATCACCAGATTTGACCTCCGGAGCCTCTTGGAAGACCAAAATTCATCTGATTCAGTTGAAATTTGGTACGTAGTGTTAATTATGACATCAAACTTCCATGCAAAAATTGGTCGAAATCGGTCCATAATTATATATAGGCCCCATATAAACCGACCCCCAGATTTGACCTCCAGAGCCCCTTGGAAGAGCAAAATTCTTCCCATTCGGTTGAAATTTGGTACGTGATGGTAGTATATGGTATCCAACAACCATGCAGGAATTGGTTCCTATCGGCCCATAATTATATATAGCTCCCATATAAACCGATCCCCAGATTTGACCTCCGGTGCCTTTTGGAGAAGGAAAATTCATCCGATCTGCTTGAAATTTGGTACGTGGTGATCGTGTATGATATTTAACAACCATGCCAAAAGTGGTCCATATCAGTCCATAATCATATATAGCCTCATATAAACCGATCCCGAGATTTGGTTTTGGAGCCTCTTGGAGGAGCAAAGTTCATCCGAGTGCGTTGAAATTTGGTACATTGTGCTAGTATATGGTCGTTAACAACCATGGCTAACTAGGTCCATATCGGTCTATAGTTATATATATATATATATATATATATATATATATATATATATATATATATATATATATATATATATATATATATATATATATATATATATATATATATATATATATATATATATATATATATATATATATATATATATATATATATATATATATATATATATATATATATATATATATATATATATATATATATAATATAGCCCCCATATAAGCGACCCCCATATTTCAATTCTGGCTCTCTACGTACCGTGCAAAAAGTCCATATCAATTCGTAATTATTTGTAGACTTAACTATACATAACTTTTTTGTCTAATATATACCACGTATGGACTAACTCATACGTGGTTAGAAAACGATGTTAAGAAGTTTTAAGATACTACTACCCAAGTATTTCGATTGTGGATGACAGTCTTTCGTAGAAGTTTCTACGCAATCCATGGTGGAGGGTACATAAGAGTCGGCCTGGCCGAACTTACGTTACTTACTCGTTATATAGATTTGTTTGTTTGTTTTTTTAATTCATTTGTGGTTACATTTTAGTCGGTTTGAGTTGTAATCGGCGGCATCATGATTCAGTTTCGACCGAACACCAAAAAGTTTATCAAGGGTTATTTATCCCCTCTCATTAATGCTGGTGAAATTTCTACGTGTTTCAAAGCTTCTACACTGTTAGAAAAATATGTTTTTCATATGTTTCGATATAAACAAAATGTGTTTCGGGCACAATTTTTAAACACAATATATTTAAGTGCAAACATGTAATGTTCTCAAACTAACACTAAATGTTTGGAACACATATATTAATATGTTAGAATATATTATGTTTGGGGCATGCATGTTTCATAAAAATTATATGTGTGAATGTAAACATATATAAATTTACAAATTTCGAGTAAACATATATATGTTGTGATATTTTATTCAGAGAGCGACAGAGAGAGAGAGAGAGAGAGTATAGAGAAAGAAATAGAGATAAAAACCGGGAGGGTTGACGAAAGATATCAAATTAACACAGCGAGAGAATCGAAAGAGAGCAATTTCTGGGAAACCGTCTATATGTTATAAAATTATTTATGTATGTTTATACTCGACCCCACGTTCTTCCTTTGTTAGAGTTTTTGAATTCCTTCCAAAATATCAAACTTTTATACCAAAACCCGTTTTTTATTACAAAGTTGTTATTTTTGCAATAAAAAAAAATAATATTTTATCCAAAAGCTCAGTCCATTTCGTTTATATCAAGTACTGTTTCTGACTGTAAATCTTTACTAAACCACATTTCGAAGTTTCATTATAAAATTTGAATATAGTATAAATATAAATGTGTAAATTAAAAAAAAATTGGTGTTCGGTCGGAGCAGGGATTGAACCCACGACCCTTTGCATGTACGGCAGACATGCTAACCACTGCTCCACGTTGCCAACACATGTATGTTTCTGTTAAATAATGTTATGTTTGCATGGGCTCGTGGGCGCTGCAAACTATGCTATATAAATGTAACTTATAACGATAATTGTCTTCTGGTGACTATAACAGCTACGTAGCTCAGTGGTAGTGTGTTGGCTTACAAACTGTATGGTCCTCGGTTCGATTCTCCGTCCAGGCGAAAGGTAATATTTAAAAAAATTATAAAATTGAATAATTTCTTCAACATTATTTGTATTACAGAAAAAGGTGCCAAGAACTAAAAAATTTCGTGGAAGTGAAAATTATGTTAGGGAATGAGCACAATCTTCTTTGGGGAAAATTCTTCCAAGCATATAATATTTTTGGCTCAAAATGCTTCCAAAAATAGAATATGTTCACATAAAACAAACATATTAATGTTTCGGCAGTATCCAATAATATATGTGCTTCCTGCAAAATATGTTTGGAACATATGTTAGAGAGACGATTTTTTTTGAGGGTGTATAAGTGGTTTCACCGTCGTGTTAAACGACGTTCGGACTTGGACTAAAATAGAAATTTCCTAGTCATTGAGCAAAACATTAAAAAAAACGTATTGCAGTGAACTCAATAGTGAAATTGAAGTTTAAAAACCGGGCTTGGATAAACCGCACACAACTAGGAAACAAATTACTTCATGTTGACACATAATTATAAGTAGACCCCATGTTAACCGATTACCAGATTTGACTTCTTGGACCTTAGGGAGGAACAAGTTTCATCCGATCCGCTTGAAATTTGATGTACGATGTCAGTATATGCTCTAATGTAAAAATTGTCTTTCTCGTTTCATAAGTATATATAGATCTCATATAATTCGATGAACAGAAAAATTTGTCAATGCAGGTATATAATTACACCCTCAAAAAAAATCGCTTCTCTAACATATGTTCCAAACATATTTTGCAGGAAGCACATATATTAGTGGATATTGCCGAAACATTATTATGTTTGTTTTATGTGAACATATTATATGTTTGGAAGCATTTTGAGCCCAAAAATATTATATGCTTGGAAGAATATTCTACCCAAGAAGATTGTGCTCATTCCCTCACATAATTTTCACTTCCACGAAATTTTTAGTTCTTGGCACCTTTTTCTGTAATACAAATAATGTTGAAGAAATTATTCAATATTACTATATGCTTGGAAATATTATATGCTTGGAAGAATATTCTCCCCAAGAAGATTGTGCTCATTCCCTCACATAATTTTCACTTCCACGAAATTTTTAGTTCTTGGCACATTTTTCTGTAATACAAATAATGTTGAAGAAATTATTCAATTTTATAATTTTTTAAATTTTACCTCTCGCCTGGACGGAGAATCGAACCGCGAACCATGCAATTTGTAAGCCCACACACTACCACTGGGCTACGTAGCTGTTATAGTCACCAATAGACAATTATCGTTATAAGTTACATTTATATAGCATAGTTTGCAGCGCCCACGAGCCCATGCAAACATAACATTATTTAACAGAAACATACATTTGTTGGCCACGTAGAGCAGTAGTTAACATACGTTCCGATTTCTTTTAACGAACCAAGAAAAAAAAATTGCGCCCATAATGCCAAAATGATAAACAAAACACATGTCCACACATACATAAAATGCTGCTCTCAAGACGAAAACACACGCTTTTTTTTTCAAATGTCTATTCTCTTGGTTCCGTATGTCTATTCTCTGTACGCCAATTACTCATTCTAATATTAAAATTTATTTAATTATAATATTTAGACTTAAGCATATACAATTTTTGGCCTTATCATAAAACGGTTTTCCGAAACAACATACAAGCGGTTTCACAGAAATTGTTTTGATTCTCTTGCTGTGTTATGTTGATATCTTTCGTCAACCCTCCCGTCTATCTATATTTCTTTCTCTATACTCTCTCTCGCTCTCTGAATAAAATATCACAACATATATATGTCATTGTGTTTTTGGTAATACCGGCCGGCCCCTGAGTCGAACTAGCCATGTCCGTCTGCCTGTAAACCTATTTTTGTGATCAAAGTGTAGGTCGCAGTTTTAGTACAATCGAAATTAGCAGTTCGTACTTCAAACACCATATTTCCGGGAAATGTAGGAAAAGCTGACTGGAATAGGTATAGGGAAACGTTCAGTATGGTGTGGTTCTACCAGTCAGGGGAAATTCCCATCCAGAATCAGAGATATTATACAGAGAACCCTGCAAAGTACGCACAATTCCCAGACTGTATATATATATATATATATATATATATATATATATATATATATATATATATATATATATATATATATATATATATATATATATATATATATTATATATATATATATATATATATATATATATATATATATATATATATATATATATATATATATATATATATATATATATATATATATATATATATATATATATATATATATATATATATATATATATATATATATATATATATATTATATATATATATATATATAATTTTAAGAAAAATCGTCATTTTTTTCGATAAAAATCGTTATAATCGTCACTTGCATTTTAAAAATAGTAAAAAAAATCGAAAATATAAATACTATTAAAATTTTTTTGGGTAAACACAAAACAAAATTATTTTTTTTTCACATACAAAACAGAAAATTAGCATACACAACAATACATTTCAATAAAATAAAATACAAAGAAATCAGTTTTGTACGCAAATAACATTAACATAAAAATCATTTTCTAGTTTAACAAAAATATTTCTTAATTTTTGTATAAACATTCTATTTTTCTAAAAATATTGTTATTAATTGAGTAACATTTTTATTTAAAAATTAAATATTTTGCAACTCAAGAAAAAGTCCCGTGTCTTCAAAAACAGGTGATTTTTTATGGTGTTTGCGACAGATATGTCTATATGTGGTTATTTGCTTATACTGTACTAGTTTAATATTTTCAAAAATTTCTTCAAAATGTAAAAACTTTAACTCTCTAAACTATGTGTCTAATGAGTTAATATCGTTAAAAGCGGAAAACAATCGGAGTTGTCCATTTTGTGATTTTGTGAAAATCGTCAAAATGACGATAAATCGGCAAAATTATCAGCCCTGCCGGGAGGGTTATATCAACATAACACATCGAGAGAATCGAAAGAGAGCAATTTCTGTGAAACTGCTTGTATGTTGTTTCGGAAAATTGTTTTATGTGTTCATTTATCATGGCTATGAGCTTAGCACGTTAATTAGGCTTCGCCAAAAATTTGATATGCTTAAGTCTAAACATTACTTAATTTGAATATTAAATTGCGTATTCGAAGTAAAGAGAATAGACATTCAGAACGAAGAGTGTATAAAAAAACAGTATGTTTTTTTGCCTTGAGAGCAGCAATTAAAGTATGTGTGGACATGTGTTGTGATTATCATTGGCATTATGGGCACAATTTTTTTTTTTTTTTTTGGTTCGCCAAAATAAATCGAAGCCAAAATATTGTGGAAGAGAGGAAATAAAAAAAACAGTTTATATATTATAAAAATTACAAAGGGATTTTCAGAAAAAAGTTTAGTTCCTCTTCATTAATAAGTAGTCCAAGATGAGTTGACGGACACTTTCAAAAATAAAAGCGGGGATTAAGTTCGAGTTTTGCCGCTAAAATTATTTTTCATTTTAGCGGCAAAACTCGAATCTCTAAATGCAAAATAACATAACTTGTTTGGCAATTTTATTATAACTTGGTGGGGAATGATCCAAAACAACAATTGAAAAAGTTTTTTTCTTTAAAATGAATTACTAAAGAAAAGAAAACTTGAAAACATGACCATTTTAGAGCGATAATGCCAACTTAATACCGGCCCTAAAGTAAAACTAAAATTAAGTACAAAATTATTCGTTAATAAATATTCATATTTATTCGTATTTCTAAATACGATAAATTTAAATACATTTAAAATGGTTTTAAATGCTAGTAAAAACTAGTTCACGCCTAAATAAATTTATGTGCATATTGTAAAATTATTTATGTTTATGCTCGACTTTCGCTAAAGCCAATTTTAGTTCATGGAATTATTATGTTTGGAGAACGATTCCTTTTCTCCGTTCCGTTAGTTAATGAAATAAAAAACGGGGAAAAACCCACCCACAAAGTAGTTGAGAATTTCTTAAAATTTGTAAATTTTACCAATAATGCCCCATGTTGAACTTCGTGTGCAATTTTAAACTCTATTTTTTCCTTCGAACTACAAAATTTTATTTAATTATGTCTAATAATCTGTACCGGACTAGGGCCTGGATATTATGGACCAGTCCCAGCCCCAATGACGGGGCAACACGACTTGGATTCATTCCAATGTACACGTCTGGGACAGTATAGGTCCCCTTGAACTTTGGACAACCTCTTAAGAAATAAAAAAAAAAAATGGAGGATCGGTACCAGTTCTGTGATAAGTTCGTCAGTAGCAATGTACACCAATTTTCCGTACAGTCGACAGTGGATAACATACATTCAGAAAAAGTGAGCCCTTCTTTAAGTTATAATGAACTCATTGTGAAGAAAGTTGAACTTCGTACAGCCCCAAAGACATTTTTGTTTGTTTGAACGATGTGATTTTCGTAGAAATTAGGAAGAATGCATTTCATAGTTAACATTTTCCTATATTTCACGGATTGATTACGATGAACTAGAGAATCTTCGCGTTTCACTTAATTGGGATATTGTTCTGTCGAACAATGTAGACGATCAGGTTTCTTTATTCAAGGACAATATTACGTTTCTATACGATTCGTGCG